>NC_142068.1:49590000-49890000 GCF_059756535.1 Pantherophis guttatus
TGACATCAGGTGTGGCACTCGTGAGTGTGGGTCTGGTGTCATTCGTCGTGTTAGGGACTCGTTTGTCAATAAGGGCGGGTTTCCAAATGGCTGGTAGGCAGGAGGTATCGTCTCGTTTGTTCATGCTGTGTGGGCGTTTTTCTATCTCAATAGCTTCTCTGATTATTCTGTTGTTAAAGTGTTCAGTTTTGGCGATAGTTCTGGTCTTTTTAAAGTCAATATCATGTCCTGTGGCTTTAAGGTGTTGGACCAGGGAAGAAGTTGGTTCCTCTTTTCTGACTGAGTTCTTGTGTTCTTCGAATAAGTGCACGCATAGATATATATATATATATAAAGTTTTGTAAATACATCTGTTGATTCCTGTGCAATGTACTTTTCTGGATGAGGCCTAGTCTAGCAAAACTATTTTTAAATTTTTATAATACTGTTTCAAAGAACATCTCACTATATAGGATTGAAGAATCTGCAGCCTAGTCTGTTGTGATTATTTGGATTTTATCTCAACAGGAAAGCAATGTGCATTTTTGTGATGAGATAGAATTCCAGCTAGAATATTGGTTTTTATTTAGCCGAGATAGGGGAAACATGTGTCTGCATCAATTTTTAATGTTATAAATTGCTACAATTGGCACTCTGCTGACACACATGCGGGAAGTTTATTAAAGGCCTGCATAAAGCAAGATATGCTATTGGATATGGGCACATGGAAGAAAACTGGGAGGAATAAAAAGTATCTTACTGTGAACAAAATGATGATATAAGAAAAATATTAATTGTGTTATATGTTCTTTCAAAATTAATGTTTGTGTGTATACCCTTAGGAAGCGTCTGCACACACAATCTAAAACAGACTGAAGAGAGTCTATATTTCTTCAGCATGGCATGTAAAAAAATTGGTTCAGCTTCTTTGTCATGTGTACAGGGCAGAAATAAGTTATCTTTTCCTAGGATCTATCTTAAAGTTACACATACAGATAATCCTTGTGTGATGACTGCCTCATTTGCTAACCATTCACTGTTATAACAACAATGACAATTTAACTTGGTGCCTAATTCTCACATTTGTGATCTCCACAGATCTATAAAAAAGGAAAACTGAAGTAAGATGCAAAGCCTGATGGCAGTCTTGGTTGTTTAGGATTGAATCTCAGTAGAGATTTAGCATAATGACAATAGTTACCATTTTAAAAATGATGAGCAAGCTGCTATTTGTTTCTAAAATTACTACAGGTATTCCTTGACTTACAACAGTTCATTTAATGACCGTTTGAATTTACAACAGCACTTAAAAAGTGATTTATGACCATTTTTCACACTTTCACATTACAGCAACCCTATGGTCATGTGATCAAACTTCAGTCAGCTTACAACTGACTCATATTTATGATAGTTACAATCTATTGGAGTCATGTAATCACATTCTGCAACCTTCTGATAAGCAAAGTCAATGGGGATGCCAGAGTCACTTAACAACCCTGTTCCTAATTTAACATGTGCAGTTTCACTTAAAACTGTGGCAAGAAAAGTCATAAATGGGGCAATACTCACTTAATAAATGTCTCACTTAGCAACAGAAATGTTGGGGTCAATTATGGTCATAAGCCAAGAACTATCTGTACAGCATTTCAAAATTGAAAATAAACATTATATGAATATATTTGGACCTGAGGAGAATTTAAACGAAAGTCCCCATTTAGGAAGAAAAAAGTATATAACATTTTCGATAAGAAAATAGTAGATCAATACTGCAGTATAAAACACTTTGTGCATATTGGATCAACGTCTACTTTATTATTATAATATTCATTCATCATATCCTAATTTCCCTTTTTGATCTGGCTGAAGATGACCATGCTGTCCCTTAAAAGAATCATAGGATTTTTTAAAAAATGATATTTTAATATAGTCTTAAAAACATACTTAAAATAGAAGGGCATATTTGGAGAAAAAAATGGAATATTTTATGTCAAGAAGTCTGGACTGCCTTAACTGACCCAAGTTTGTTTTATAATTCTAGCAGTATTCAGACTCAGGGCACTGTCTTTTTAGTTTTCTTTTGGTCTACCATGTACAGAGGAGAGATTTAATGAGTTCAGGAAATTCAGTTCTTTCATGATATCTAGATCTGTACAGGAGTGCTTTTTGTCTTGATGAAAGTACTGTTGAAGCACAACTTCAAGAAACTTGACAAAGTTAAGCACCTTCCTATTTCTCAGCAGCAAAGTGAGCAAGAAAAATGTCTTCTGCATATGTGCGAAAGCCACTTTTATCAAAGTAAAATGGCTGTTTAAAACAGCTCAGACCTGCCTTTGTGCTTCTAATTTAAGATTCAAGATAGAATACGTTGCTTCTTCAGCATAAAGCATTTTACTGGGGCGATCCTATCCTAAATCCCCCTTTATGCCTATCCAAGTTTAATCAAAAGGGAAAAGAAATTTCTGACATGAGGCATTCTATTGATTAAGCTCTGGACATTTCCATATGAATTTCCCTTACATTGTTTTGGAAATGTTTCCACTTAGGTGACTCATGTCACATGGTAATAAAATTTGGATTAAGTTGAGAATATGAAATTTTATTTGATTTCCCCCCTTATCTACAGTATTTTAATATGACAAAGAAGAGAAAACATAAAAGCCATTTAAGTGTAAAAGGCAGAACAGTCAGTACAGATACTAGGGCCAGAAGTAGAAAAGAAACCAGGCGAGCTTTTCAAGAAATAATGACATATTTATATGAGTTATTAATGATCTAATTAAGCTATATAAAATCAGGCAAGCATGCACCAAAGCTAAATGAGCTTGGCTCATAATCTGCAAGACTGTTAGGACAATCATACACGTCTTAAAAGATAAATCATAGAGAAAGAGCAAAGGTACGTGATAACTTTGCCCTAGAGAAAATAAGATTAAGCAGAAGTGTTGACTATTTTTCCTCCCAGCCACTTAGCAGTCATTTAAAAGGATGTCAAAAGGAGGTGAATAAAGGAAGAGTCACACAACATTTATTTTGTAAAAAGCTCATGATAGCAGTAATTGTCTGGAAAAGCAATCAAGGTATACATTACATTAAGATTTATTAAATACTTTCTGTTATTTTTCTCTTTTTGATAATTCTTGGTACAAGTAAGCTCCTTATTTAAAAATATCATTTTGTTGTCCAGGATTCCTTCTCTTTGATGTGTTTGTTTCCATTACTATCACTATTGCTTAATCAGATTCTCTGAATCTGAATTTATTAGTTGATATCAAGTCTTCATTATATCACATATACTACGCAGCAGTAGAAAATTACGCTATTTTCTGTTTGTTATAGAGCTTGTAGGTTGAAGTGACTACAAAAGACACCAATTTAAAAACAAAAGTAAGAATGTATCTCATCTGATATGTAGGGATTTAAACTCTATGGTATGTATGATAGACCTTCGGGATTTGAAGAAGACACTCTGTTCAACATGGAGCTGGTTCTGCAGTCCAGCAGAGTCTAGCACAGTAGAGTAAAGCACAGTGGGGGCACTGGAAGTCTATTGTAACTGTGGGTTTCATTGTATGATGTCATTCACCATTTTTTGTCAGTTTTTGGTGGTCCCTATCTTCAAAGCTAATGCTTCATAAAGCTTCATAGCACAGGGCTCACCAGTACTATGTCTACATTCTAACAATCTGGATTCTGTCAGTTTGTGACTATAACTGCCAGGGGTTACCTCCACTTTACTACTTCCCCTTTGCCACATGACTCAACAAATTAGGTTTGATCTGAGAGGATTTGCAGATGAGCTGTTGATGAAGCTGAATTAACAAAAATTTCTCTGCAATGGATTTCTATGTGGAACAGCTGCCATTGTCTTAGTAATCCAGTAGCACAGAGAATCATTACAACTGGAGGCCTCTTCTCTGCAGTGAATGCCAAGGAAGTCTAAATATCTTGTCATGCTCTTAATGTTCTACTACCATGGACCTGCTTTCTTGACATTTGCACTGTTGATTAATTTTTTTCACTCAATGTGCCAGAACCAGTCTTCATTATGGGATGGAAAAATACTTTATCTCATCAAGAGTTTTCTCAAAATTTCTAGAGGATTTTGGTTAGGTTCGGATTAGACAAGTCAATTCATTTTTTCCATTCCAATGCTACATGAAGCCATCTCATCTCACAATTGCTTCATTAAATAGGATTTTACTGGGTTAGAAATCCAGTATGCAAATGCTGCAAAAATGTGATCTAGTGGAAATTTTTCTCTAGTCAGGATCCAAATAAAAAAAATGTGAAGGCTTGTTTTGTAATATTATACTGTAAATTGAATCTTCCTTCCTTCCTTCCTTCCTTCCTTCCTTCCTTCCTTTCTTCCTTCCTTCCTTCCTTCCTTCCTCTCTTCCTTCCTCCCTCCCTCCCTCCCTCCCTCCCCTCTCCTTATCTTTCTTTCTTTCTTTCTTTCTTTCTTTCTTTCTTTCTTTCTTTCTTTCTTTCTTTCTTTCTTCTTATGGATTGTATTAAATGCCTATGAATGTCAGGTTTCATAAACTGAATATTTATGTTTTCTGACTCTCTTGTGAATTTTTTCTAACAATTGTATACTTTCTCCTACATTCATACTGAAATTAGTCCTAACACTTTTAGATACATTTTAAAAAGTAAATTATACTCCTCCTTTTTTCCTCTTATTTTTGTGATACAATTTAGCTAAATAATAAATCATTATTACTATTAAGAAGACCAGTATCTTTGTTATTTAGAATAGTTACCTAACTGAGGATCTGTTTCTTTTATATGCAGGAAAATTCCATGGATCAACATCTATGCTCAGGTGCAACATGACAAAGAACAGGAGATGATTGGTTCTGTCAGCCAAAATGAAAATGCACCCAAAATTTCACTTAGTGAATTCACAGACCCTGAAGAACTCATGGACAAAGAGTTGGATGCACGGGTTATAGGTAAACAGCATGGGCATCCATTCAATGACAGTGATAGTCATCATCCCTTAATCAGATATGCCCAGCTAAGAACCTGAATTGTCAGTGTGAAAGGAGGACGAAAAGTGATCATAATGTTTTATGTAATTAATTCATATTGTATTAATAATAGGATTCAAATTAAATCAGTTTTAGTTTTTGATGTGCCACCCCAACATCAACATTTTATTTGGCCCTGTTTGAGAATTTAAAGTGTTAGCCAAAATACAATTGTAGCACCCTTAAACATATAGGAAAAAAAATTACTTCTTATTTTCCTCCATTGATGAATGTAAGTATTTCTCAGATAAAATACATTAATAGAAAAGATAAATAGATTTTCAAGTTTAACCAACAGACAGGACTGTAATAACTTAGGCAAACTCACACCAAAACATTAAGATAAATAATATTTATTAAAGAAAAATCAGTAGTCTATAATAATGGAATTCTAGTAACTACTGTTTCAAGAACAAGCTTTATGTACCAAGTATATATATATATATATTCAATATATATATATATATTCAAATTTTCTGCAGCTCTTTTTTTTCCCCCTGACATGGTCCTGATTAATTGGCCCCTTCTTTTGTTTGGGAAAGCCATCCGCTCCTTATATTTGCAGTAGATCGATTCTGTTACCCTGATTTTGTGTGAATTAATTCATACATGTATTATCTTCTGGATAACATTGCAATGTTTTTTTCCTGCAAATTTTTCAACTCTTGAAAAATAATAAAGCATTAGAAGGCCACCATTGAAACACATAATTTATGTTTCAATAAAGAAGATTGAATGAGAAATTGGAACAGAAAGCCTAGTGATGGTTCATAGCACAAAAAGGAAGTGACCACTTCTACTTCAGTGTCTGAATGTCTGCTTAACTCTTTTTCATTTGACTTCCATCTTCTACTGTCACACTATCCATCGCTCTTTCCATAATTTGATGCTTTCTGATGTTTAGTGTATAGCGTCCTTATTTTACATAGAGTAATTTCTTAGGTTCTCAGCCAAACCATAGATGGAAAAGCAGAGTTTTTGTTTGTGCATCAATTTCTACATACAATTTACCTGTCAGGAAAAAGAAAAATGTCTGCTTAAATTAAAACAATTTCAGAATGAAAATCAAGATGCAGTGAACAAATTTATTTTCTCTCCCTTTCTCCTTCTGCTTAGGAAGCATCTCAACGATCTCCAACAGTGAAAGCACAAAGGAAATACCGAACTGCACTAGTGTTTAATATCAGGAGTCCATTTTGACAACAACATTTCCCAGTTTTTATTTTGTAATTAATATTATGAGTAGATGAAGCAAAATTCTTCTTGTTATTATTATTATTAATATTAATGGTGTGGACTTTTTTTTCATTTTTTCTTTTTCAGGGGACATTTATAAAGTGAGCATTTGGCAAACCGTATCTCAATATGATATACAGCTGAATGAAATCATGGTATAAGATCCTAAATTTCAATTGAAATAATTATGTTTTGGTTTTTTTTGTCAATGGCAATCTCAAAAGGATATTTAATGGTTCTTACCACACTTGCCTGTGTCCAGTGCTTTCAGATTCTGATTCAGATAACTGGTGTTATCCGATAAATCTTGAAAACTGTTTCTGTGAGGTCCCTTCTGAATAATATTTTTAGATCCCAATGAAGGTGGGTGGGATGCACAAAATGGCCCAACCAATATTGACCAAATTTCTGAAGAGGCTCTCACTGGTGCATGTTCATACTGATGGTATAATGTAGATACTTACCATGTAAATATATTTTTATTTCTTGAGAAATAATTTAATGTTTAGCAAAAGATAAATTTAAAATAAATAAGCCACACACAGACATACACACAGCACACATGTTTGCATTGATATCAAAAGCAAAATGTTAAACGGAAGCCTGCAGTGAGCAACTGTGTCACATGTGGGATCTAAATGTATATCAGTTGTCTGTCCTATTTAAATCTGTTGCCTTATTTTAACAGTACCATGCCAAGGAATCCCCTAAAGTAGGAAACGTGTACTGGTTTAGGCATGTTTCAGAACACAGTTTAGTTAAGTCAGTTTCCTCTTCCTCTTCCTCTTCCTTACAGGAAGAGAAGGTGAGGAATGAGGATACTAATTATACTAGTTTTGCAGCTAATAAGCTTAGCTGCAAAACTCTGAAATATGAATCCATACTATCCCCATTTGAATTAGTTAGCTGCATGGAGGAAATATTCTTCACCAAAAGGAAGATAAATAATAAATCCAAGACTGACTTTTAACCTGTAGTGATGGCCACTATCTGGAAATTTGTTATTTTTATTTTAACATTTTAATCTCAACTCTTTCCCACTTTTTCCTCTATACTCCTTTCAGCACATGGTTTTATTTTGTATTTTGCTTCCAGCTCATCTGATATGATCATATGGGTACAGTTAAATAGGTTGTGTAAGATTGATTTTGGATTTCACTGTTTTAAACTGTTGTTTAATAGAAATAGAAATATTAGGTGTTACAATCTGCTGTTGCATTGTTGACTCAAAATTCTGAAATTTTATTTTATATATTAATACATTTATATAACTCAGAAAGGTGGCAATAAAAACAATAGTAAAATCAAAACATTAAAACAAGTACAATTAAAAACCTCAACAAAATTGTTATAGGAAAACAGTAGAAAAGATTGATATTAAAAGCAATGCAGCCATCTCATTAGATCACCATTTCTGTGAAACTGCCTAAATCTACTGACACAGCCATGTTTTAAGAACCTTCCAGAAGTACTCAAAGGTTCCCAGATTTGCAAAATCTCTTATACGACATTATTTTCACTGAGAATATAGTAGGCTAATATACAATCATAGATGTTTGCTTTATAATGTATTATATGACAATTTTATTTGTTGGCAAACATATTTGAATGATCTTAATTAGCAATACTATGCTTGATTGGTAAAGTATTCTGAGTATTCATATCTGTGCAGTAAAAAGATCCATATTTTATGGCCGCCTAATGATGGGTGGATATCTTTTGGCTATTATTTGCCTGATAACTGGTAATGTTCAGAAACAGGATCAGCAAAAGTATCAGAAATTTCATGGTCACTGGGTAGATTAATCAGCAATAGAAAAAGAAGTCTGAAACTAATTATTTTCAATCAACAGATTTTATTATTTTAACATCCAGAAAAAAGAATCTGTCAAAGAGGGGGTGGGAGATTATAGCTCTGAGTAAAATAAAAACTTCAGAGGGATCAATTTAAAAGCTGGTGCAGTCCTTTTAGATCTTGTGAAACATTCTAAAATGTCTCTCTCTACAAAGCAAATATTAGAATTGGACAATTCACAAATCCACAGTTTAACATGAAAAACATGCACAAAATAGTATATGCAAACTGTTCTACTGAGAGTGTCATTTCAGATACAGACTGTTTCTGTATTCAGAAGAATATGTATTAATATACTTTTTATTAATAATGTATTTTGCTAGGGTGCTGGTCACTAAAAAAATCCTTAGTGATTTCTTAGATTCATGTTTATAAAGTAATTTCCAAAATGTAAAGAATATCTTCCTTATTCGTGATTACTATGTCTCAGGAACTGTGGAAATAGTGATGTTCCCAATCAATAAACTTATTACATAAGCAGCACAAAATACAATTATAGAGAATTCCAGTCCTCCCTTATTCCAATTCTTCATCTAAGGAATTCAAGATAGCTATACATGGTTCTGTCCTGTTTCACAGTCCTCCAAGATAAATTAAGCTGAGAGACAATGTTAGATTAATGTCTTAGTTTCTTTTAATTTATACTCAGCAAACTAGTTACCAGGTAATTAAGAAAAAGTGTGTTTGTATGTCCATGCTATATGCAAAAAAAGTGAAAATTGATCATTAATCTCTGCATGAGATTAATGATTGACCCTCTCTTCATCCTTCCAGTAAATTCCATACATCCCCCACAGCTCTTCTCAGATCACCGGCTTCCATTTACATTTCAAATCTTGAATGTTGTTTGTCCAGCTAATGACAACTCCAATCTATACAAAATGTTTATTCTAGGGATTTGTATTTAAAAAAAATAAAGGAGAAGAAATGGGAAAGGGGAGGGAGGGAGAAGAAACAACAATTAATTCAGCAAGCTAGCCTGAGCCTGCAGTGTCAGTCTCAAAATGTTTGAGAAAAAAATTAAATCATGTTCTTTTGTTAGTATTGGTGAGATTTATGTCTATATTTCTTTATTTGTTTAAACTGTGGGTTATTTGACATCTTTCTTTCCGGGTCTTAAAAATGCAGTCTGCAAAGCCTCACTTTTACCTCAGCTGAAATCTCTTAGAATATAAGAACATAGGCTAATACTAGGCCAATGGAATTCTATGGAGGAGTGCAAAATGATATCCAGATGCCAAAATTGTGCCACTTAACATTTTAATGAGACTTGAATGGCTTGTGGGAAATGGCAGGAGAAATTTAATTAAATTATTTCTGCTCTTTTATTTATTTACTTTAAGAGAGTGGATATCTTGAGGGGCATGATGTACAGATTGAATTTAATACAATAATTGGCAACAATATAGTTCTATTTAGGTGCTTGGAAATAAGGACTACTCATAAGTAGTCTTACATCTAATTATCCTACCTCTGTCAATAATACTCTTAATGTTAGCTTCTACCATAGAGATAGGCAATGTATTTTCAGCCAATGCCTACATTTTTAAAACATATTTAAGATTTTAGGAGATATGTGCAATGATAAAGTGACATTACTAGTGATGTGTCTTGGGGAGTGGAATTTTTATTTTTCTGAGCATAGGGGTTATTTTATAAGACTTATTTGTTTTTTGCAATTTATTATAAGCTTTATAAGAATTGAGAGGATGCAAGTAGCTGTGGGAACATTCTTGAATGTATTCATACAAATTACATAAAATATGTAGAAAGTCAGGTTTATCACAATTTATTATGAAATTTAATTATTCTTTCTTTATGAGCAAGAAGCCAGACAGTACACTAAACAAGGACTAAAGATTGTTCAAAAGTTTCAAACAAAAATACCCTAAAATTTCTAACAAAAGACTGACAAAAGTCTGGATTCTTTACAAATTATCTAAACAATGAGAGAATTGGGGTCCAATGCATTTCCTGTATCAGTATGGTCACCACAAGCAACGGTGAAGAATTTCTTTCATGTGCCAGAAAGATGGTTCATAGGCTGTGGTGGACTTCTTTATGAGAACTTCCATATAAATCTTAACAAGTGATAAGATTTGTAACAGAAAAAAAAGTTATTTAAATAGTTATGCTCTAAGCCTTTTAGAGCTTTAATATCATTGCCCTAGATTATACTTCATAAGCAACTAGTCCCATTTTTGGTACAGGGAAAATACTCCCTGGTCCTTGCATCAATTAGCAGCATGACTGCTGTAAATGAGTCATGGCTCAGTTGTTAAAGCACAGTATTGTAGGCCTGCAGTCTTGAATTTGCTCCTCATGGGACTCAGGATTCCATCCTTCTGAAGTCAGTAAAATCAGAGCCCAGATTGTTGGGGGCAATATGCAAGTAATGCTTTCATTTTAAATCACCCAGAGAGTGTGGTAAAGTGCTAAGGGTGGAATAAATGCTACTTGCTACTATACCAATTGTATCTTCTGTACACTATTCAAAAGCAGCTCCATTGTCATTGCAGCAATGGCATCCATAGAAACTAGGACCTTTCATTAGAATGACAAAAGCAGTATCAGATTGTTGCACTGCAGACACAAAAGGTATTTGGCTTGTGCTGCAATTCCATACTGTTGCCTTCATCAATCTAATACCACTAACCCATCCTGATGGGTATGAGTCAGGATGTAACAAGACATAGATAACTATCACTAAAATAAAAATTAGTCAGGACAGCTTGCGGTTAGGGTACTAAATATAACTATATGGAGGTACTCTTCACAACATCTTCCAGTGAAAACTGTGAATAAAAGAGCACCATGTCTGAAAAACTGTTCTTTTTTGGGAGGTGTGTGTGTGGGCTTCAATTTTCTCCAAAACAACACAAATTCTTCATAGTACACCATCAACTGTTGTAGCTCCGTTCCACCTGGTCATGAAGATGCCACATATCATAGAAGAGCAATGCTGATTTGTTCTTGGTGGATGCAGTGGATGCAAAAAGCTAAGCATCCATGACAAACATTTCATTGTTGCAGTTCAGGTGCAGTTCAAATGGCAACCATTTCATCATTGCAGTTCAGATGAGCCTCATTCTATATATATATTCTTATATGGGTTTATAGAGAATATATTCTCTATATATTCTAATCTGTCCAAGAATTATTTCATTTAAATAGCAGTGGCAAGCCATCCACTTTGTACATCTCACCTTCCTAGTAAATAGGATAGATGTGGCTCTCCATTAGGGAAGAGTCAATTTAGGAGCATTAAACTACTCTACAATATTCCACAGTATATTTCACAAGGCATGTGGCTAAAGTTGGAAATTCCCCAAGCACATTTGGAGAACCAACTGGCTCCATAAGATACTTATGAGCCAGACTATTTTAACCAATTCTCCATCCTTGCAAAGATTAAAATTGGCCAGGGATTTATATGTTTAGACAGTGAAATGTGGCAGCATACATTCACCATCGCTGCACTGTTTCTGTGGAGCATCTGGTCAGCCATTCCATCTCCTGTCCTTCTGCTATACCACATAGTAGCCTGGTAGTCAAAGATCAGAAAGATAAATTCTTTGCTCTTCTGTAGCCAGGTCTCTGTAATTTATAGCAGAACAGTCCTTTCATTGGGGGTTAAATTCTGAATAAGAAAGGGTTTGCTAGTAACTGATCTGACATAAAAAAGGAGGGGTTTCATGTTCAAGAAGTCACCATCACTGTTCGTTTAACAGTGAGGGTACAGCTTTTTTTCTCAGACCTTTGCACATTATCCTCCATTTTCCTGATGCATTTATTACCACTACGTCGCAACTATCCAACCATCCATATCAAGCACTCCCTTTAACAGCCTACTTGCATATAAAAAAGTGAGATGCCCTCAGAAGGAATTTCTTAAAGTTCTCTTGTAATCACCCCACAGTGGCGAGCCTAAACTCCAGGAAGCTGATGCTGCAATGCACATCCTCTCGTTTACAATTTCTGTGGAATTATTGGGAATAGGCTGTTGGAAGTGCTCACATAGTTGAATGCTATGTGTGGCTCACATATGTAAAGTAAAACATATTTATTGAATGCTTACAAAACAAATCTGCCCAATTTTAAAGCTATCAGATTGCCATAAACATAGTAACTATCTTTCATAGACACCTACAGTGATTTCAACTCAGACAAACTGATGTTTATTTGTTTCTCATTCTAAGGTTTAAATGAGTCAGACAACTGCAATACGTATAAAAATAAATAAGACAAATGCATGAAAGATATAAATATACATATACATAAAAATAAATATATACTGTATTGGTTTTATTGTTGCATTTGAATATTTCTACTGTAAAAAAAAGGCAGTGATTTTGAAATTGTTGAGAATAAATGTATTTTTGTACATCATAGCTGTTGATTTACATTATTTTAGTAGCTGTCATATAAAGCAAGAATTCATGGCATAGCATTTTTCTTCTTTGGGCAGCAGTTCAAATGCTACATAAAATGTACCCTGCTTTCATGTCCTTCCTTGACCTGGGCTCTTTGGAGATCAGCTTTAAAGAAAAGTAGCAATTTTTACTACAATAAGTCTTCAACATCACTAACTTCTTCTGGATGTCATGCTGTCAAAACCATATGTGTTGCACATTTTGGAGAAAAGCATTTGGGATATCCCTCAAAAAATTACACCAACTTAATATTTTATTCCATTGTTCCACTGATGCTTTCACAAAATTTATTGCATATGGTGATACATGAATTTATTGAAAATTATTTCTATCTTATAGCCTATTGGTATCATTTAAATTAATACTAAAAGATGTAGAAGTTTTCTAATTTTCCACAACTTTTTCATAATAATATAATAAAAATCACATTTTGCAGTTTTACAAAATTAAAAGCATAAGATGAATGTTTATTTTAATATTGAGAAGAAGACTATCTACATGTTTAGATGGTATTAGTAAATCATGGTGCTCTACTCTGTCAGTAATCCTACCCCCAATAGCCTGGCAGACACCTAGAAGAGCAGAGACAAAGAAGAATCACAGTTCTCATATTAAAAAGGAAATGAGTCATTTCTATAGTAGCTGGGCTATGGTCAGAAAAGTGAAATAGTGCCTCTTAGGTGGATGGAATTGGATCCTTAAAATGTGCAGACCTTTTCAGATTGCATGAACTATTCCTATGTAAATGCAACCTAGATGGTTAATATCTTTAAGGGAACATAAAAAGCAAACATAATCATACTGATGTAACAGAAGAAAAAATATCTGAAATCCAATCCAAAGCTCAGTTTAGACCAGAGGTTTTCAAACTTGGCAGTTTTAAGACTTATGGACTTCAACTCCCAGAATTGTCTAGCCAACACAGCTGGCTGGAGAATTCTGAAAGTTGAAGTCCGCAAGTCTTAAAGCTGCCATGTTTGAAGACCTCTGGCTTAGACAATGCTTTATTAGTTCCATACAAAAAGGTATGCAGTATCTGCTGCTCTATGACCAAATAAAGACTGATTGATTGATTTATGACTGATTGGTTGGTTGGTTGGTTGGTTTGTTGATATGCAGCATTCATAATCTGGAACGCTCTTTTTTCAGCTCATATTATAGGAACAAGAAGTAGAGACAAAAAGTGGGAAAGGCTGAAATCTGAATAATATCACAGAGAACAAAAACACTTGCACACTGTATTAATTTTATTAGTCCTTCAATTTTGTTTCTCTATGGACCAAAATGGTTAAAAAAAATTAATGTAAATAATCCTTAGGTTCAGTAACATATTTTTAAAATAATCATTTTCCGTAGTCTATTGTTTATAGTTTTTTTTTAGTTTCAAGAGACTGAGCCTTAGGATATGCAGCAGAGAGAGTGAAATTCAGATTCAGTATAAGATTTTAACCTTATATGCACTTTGTGGAAGCAATTTCCTTTTCTCTCCATTCTTTTTTACTTCATATTTTTCTCCATACAATAATACGCATTAAGAAAAGGCTATTGGACTGTTGCAATATATCTGCTGAGTGTGATTCTCTTAAGTTATAATTTTGGTAAATTATAACTTAAGTGATAGTTGAAAACACAAGATGTAAAGACAAAAATACAAGTGCAACATTTTATAATGTTGCTTTTCTCTGAAGTTGAGAGGTTACTGTAAGAGAAAAGCAGAGAAATAACAATAATAAAGTCACACAAACTAATATGTATTCAGTGGCTCCGGAAAGGCTCACCCAAGCAATAAGTAACTTTGTATAGCAGGGCCGAAATTGAACCTTACTTTAAAAATTGATACAGAAATGGCCAGAACTTGTGCTATGTTGATGGTCTTATATTTCATTTGCAAATCATACTCATTGTTTAAGAAACACACTTTTAGAATTTCCTTGACTGTGCAACAAATCCATCTGTAGCACTATAAGGGAATAATAAAGGGAAGAGCATTTAATGCGAGGGTATCTTATTGCTGTCTTTTGAAAGGATGCAATTTTAACACATTTTACTAAGTGCAACCAACTACTAGCTCAAAATTGAGAACAAGTTTGATTGCCCACTAAACTATAATCATAAATTTTCATGAGTTTTGATCGAAAGGGAAAGAAAAGATCTCCTCACAAAGAAAATCTATG
Source organism: Pantherophis guttatus (assembly GCF_059756535.1). Lineage (NCBI taxonomy): Eukaryota > Metazoa > Chordata > Lepidosauria > Squamata > Colubridae > Pantherophis > Pantherophis guttatus. The sequence continues at coordinate 49,604,711 of NC_142068.1, forward strand.
AAACCCAAAGAGTGAGTGCAAGAAACATACACTGTTAACATAAGTCATGATGAAAAAGGAGCCTCTTAGTTAGCATCACACAAAAATATGATTGCTAATTGAATAACTGCTTCTAGTAGCTGCCACAAGTATAATTTATTTTTCTCCAATACAAATTCAGGAACAAAGCTAACATTTAGTAGAAAACTTTGAGAATTGTCTCTGCATCATTTCTATTAATATTATCACCTATTGAAATGTGGTTCCATAGTTTGTACAAGTTAATGTTCATCTAAGAATGTATATTTTTGAAAGGAAACCTACAAGGGTATTGGTTATGAATATTGGTTTTATCTACAGTGATAATCCAATACTGTAAGTGTTATTCGGTTAAATTGGCCAAAATAGGGACTTGGAGTATGGGAATCTAAGTGATAATGTTTCCTTAAGAAAAACTTAGAATAATCAAAGGATGCTCAAGGCTCCAGCTATTAGGAGGTACAAGAATTATAAAAGAGTTGAGGTAAGGATAACTCCCTTTCTTAATACTTTCCTGAAAGTTGCAAGGACCTAGCTTTTTCAGAGGGCCTCTCAGAATTGAGTTATGAGCCATTCATATTATATAAAATTTAGTTTTATTTTATTGATATGTTTCATTATCATTGGCTTCTTCTCTTTTACTAGGAATACTCTAGAAATTTCCAGTGTCTCTTGAGGCATCATATTAAAGAGGGCTGATATGAAAAAAAAAAAAAAAGGAAGCTAATCTCAATTTTAGGGTCCAGATGTTTGTTTGAAAACAATGAAAAACAAGAATACTTTAATGGGTTTCCCAATTAGCAATGAATTTTAAATGAGAAGTGTCAGACTATACAATTTAATGGCCAGATGTTTGGAATAAATTAAGGGCCCATTGACTTTTAGCCTATGGAATTCTGCATACATAACCTTCCAGAATTTCTTTTTGTTCCATTTTAAATGACAGAGCTATCATCTGGTACATATTAAATAGCCTAAAAAGCATTAATTTTTAAATAGAGAAGCATTTTCTCTATGTATTGTCTTAAAGTTTAGAATAATTTATAAATCTCAAAATTTAGAATAGACTCCATCTATTCATTGCCAGGGCAATATTGTTGATTTTTTATCTGACTTAAGAAAATGCTTCCTTGAGAAATTCAACAGTATGGAAAGAAATGAAAGAATGAAGGAATTTAATGACATCTTTAAGAAAACTCGGTGCAATTATCATATTGTTATTCTTTGAGCTACACCTCCTCCTTCTCTGGTATTTTAGTGAGGTTAAAATCTGGCCACTTCATAAAAAGTTCTTTTAGATCTTTTACAGAAATTGCCTTAGTACATCACCCTGTTGGTGTTGTACAATTTCATCTGCACTATAACCGCCAGAGGTATGGATAACAGCCTATAATTCTGTCATTCAAACATATCTTTAGCCCCAACTACTAAAAATCTATCATTTTAAAGTAATTTCAGTTCCAACAATTCATTTCTAATTAGTTTATTCAGATGGAACAGACAAACCAGAATTATTATTAAAATTTAGCATGTGCTGAGGTAAAGGCCCCACAGGCAGACTTTCCTATCTCTTTTAACCCCGCCTCCCTTGGTTGCTACTAAGGAATATTTTTCTTGCTTGACCTTAAAAAATATACATTTAATATATTATGGCTACCTATGTAATCAGCCAGATATTTAGACTGGATTTGGCATTTTGGCACACCTATTGAGGACCTGGGAAAGGCAGGTGTTGTTTAATACTATTAAAGATATACTATTAAAGATATTGTCACAGGATGTAAACTGTTCCAAGGAAATCTGCCTTTTGCAATTGATGGATGATTTTGTCAAATCCAATGCTTTTCATGTGTTACTCCAGATGTTTTGGAATGACAGGAAAGATACCTATTGCTATTGGCACTATCTTTGTTTCCTTTTGCAATAATCATTCCACTTCTATTTGCATGTCTTTGTATTTTGTGATTTTGTCCAACTTGTTCTTTTCTATTTTGCTGACTCTATATACTGCCATGTCCACTATCTAGACTTTTTTGTCTTTCTTTTCAGCAACTATTAAGTCCAAAGTGTTGCATGGCAGATTCTTGTCTGTTTGAATTCTAAAATCCCAAAGCACTTTAGTTTTCTATTACTTTGTCTATTTTGTGATCCCACCAGTTCTTGCTTGCAGGCAAATAGTATTTCTTGCAGTTGGCATTTGCTGTGTGTTGCTGTCTTCTCAATTCCAGCATTATATTCATTTGTTCCTAAAACATAATGTTATGCAGCCATAATTAGCCCCTCTGTCTCTTTTTTCAACTTTCCTGCTCTAAGCCATTGTCAGGTCTTCTTGCTATCTGCTTTGCCTGCTAGCTTATTAATGCACTGGACATGTAATACTTTGCCTTGTCATGTCTCTATTCTTCATTTGGTCTTTCTTATAAGCCAGGTTGGTCTCTTTGATATTCATGGCATAGTAGCTTCAGTGCATCATCTTCTCTGTCCTTTAAATATTCTTCCAATGTATTTTCTTCTTCTTCAGCTGCCTAGTATATTAGCAGCATTTCATGGCCATCTATGCTTCTTGGTAAATACAGTCTGTTAACAATGCTGCGTAGATGAAGGGTATGATTCATTGATGTTATTTTTCTGGTTTTCCTATCCAGGGGATTTAGTTCTGGTTAGTTCAATCTGCTATTTCAACTATATATGTAATGACTAATATTGCCTAGCAGCTGAAATACCAAAAAGTTGGTATTTCAGCTGCTGATTTGCCTGTGAGATTTTCTTGACTGTCGCTATGTATTCACTACTTTTTTTCTTGTTTGTTGATTTTTTTATCCAATATTTTCAGTTATAACTGCAACTGCGCTGTATAGCAGCTAGTTTGTTTCTTGTATTGATATAGGAGTTATCCTTGATATTACAGTAATGGCATCTTTTAATAGTTTTGTTAGGTTCTTTTCTGTAACTAGCTTCAATGCAGGCAACTTTATTCTGTTGGTTTTGTGCTGTTCCAGATGCTCAGTTATTATTTGTTGCAGTTCCTCTTGTTTTCCAGTTAAGGATTTTATTCTTTTTAAGGAGAAGGCAGAAAAGGAGTGCCTGGTTTGGGAATGAGAATGGTTCAACAGCAATGTTTAACTTCCTCTACTACTGATTCCCCTGCTTGGCTCAACTGCCTGAGCTACATCTTGCAAAGGGTGGTTTGTTGGGTTTTTTGTTTTTTGTTTTGGTCCTGGTAAACCCTTGAAGTTCTTCCAACTCTATTCTGTGAATACATTATTTCATGTTATAAATCAACAACTGTCCTGTTAGACACTGTTCTATTATTTTATTCTGGATATTGTTCTTTCCAGAACTGATGCATTCTTTTCAGATATTCTCTTCTCATTGGGCTTGATTTTTAATAAGAAATTGCTGTTGCTTTGTTTTCAGTCTTTGTATATTTGTAATAGGTAAGCAGCTTTTCTTCCAAAAATCCTGATAGCCAAGGTTCCTCAACCAACAGTTCTGAATATCCCAGTTTTATCAGATGTCCATATCTAGCACTGTTTTTGTTTATCCAAGGAACAAACAATCTGGTATAGGTTTCTGTAGGTTATGTCATTTGGTATGAAATAGAATTCTAGAGATAGAATGTATTGTAGAGAGAGAGATGATAGAGAGACAGAGATGATAGAGAAAAAGGTGTGTGTGTGTGTGTGTGTGTGTGTGTGAGAGAGAGAGAGAGAGAGAGAGAGGGAGGGAGAGGGAGAGGAGGGAGGAAGGGAGGGAGGGAGAGAGGGAGAGAGAGAGAGAGAGAGGAAGAGAGGGATGCCAGTGAAAGAAATAAAGTTAGGGACATCAACTTTAGGAAGGAATGAGTGAAGAATTAAAAGGTTATAAAACTAATTGAACCATGGGTACATGAAAAGATACATTAGGTGGTGGCTCAGAGAGAAATATCAGGAAGGGTTTTAGATGTCAATAGTCTATGTGGCTAGGAAAAGAAGAAGAAAGGGGAGAAAGATAGCTTAAGGAGATAAGGAATCTATTTTATATTTATCTGAGATGGGGGAGAGTAACCTGGGTACCTGGAGAAGCAAAAATTTTGTTTCACAATACTGAGCCACAGGAAGAAGGTCACATCAATGGAGGAGAGAAAGAACCAAATTAACTGACAAGCAAGAAGACAGAGACTTCAGTGACAGCTGACATTCAGAAGAAATGGGAAGAGTCTGAGTTATCCAGGAACAGCTGATTGGTTTTATTGCCTTTAAGGCTCCTTAACTTACAGCAAGCAGTTCAAGACAACAGTGAGAGAATGAGATATAATAAACCATTGGCTTTCTGCAAGAGAAAAGGGATCACTGAGTTCAGTATTGTTTCACTGAAATTATTCTGTTTGTATATCAGTATAGCTAATGTTTCTATTGATAACAGTAAAGTTATTTTGTTCACAATTGACATTTTTAACTCAGCATTGCATGCAAATATTCCTAGATACATCTCTGTCATCTCCAGTTGTCTGATTCAGCACAATTTTAAATGTTTTGAAACAAGGTAATTTTGTCTTCAGTTTTGCTATGTCTTGTGACAGGTAGACTATTTTTTCTTTACAAAAAAGCTGAGATTTTCTATAAGCAATTCTAGACTGTTTATATATTTAACCATTGTTAAATAAACTGCATTAGTTTATTTACAATGATTAAATATATAAACTGCCTAGATTACCTAGTCTGCTTTTCATAGAAGAAATCTTTCTCTTTCAATAATTTCAAGCTTCTTTCTTAGTTCTCCCTTTCCTGATAATAGCTTTTCTTTATTTATAAATGAAGATCACATTTCACTATATGTAATCAATGCATCATTAAAAGAAAAAGTAAGCTGGCAGTAGCAATTATAGTAAGAAAGCACTATATTTCTATAGGACCCTAAGAATTAACTATCAATTATAGACTATAACTATGATCTATAGCAATAATGGCAAACATTTTGATCTCAGGATGTCAATTTTTTTTAAAAAATGGCTAACTAAACTCTGCTGGAGTGTTATCCTGTCCTGAAACAAAAGAGTACTAATTCTTTATATATTCATTTAGTTACTGATCATGTTTGTACAAATGTTAAAAATATTTGTGTAATCAGCAAGATCTGTCACATTCACTTATCTTCAGGTAAAGTTCTCTTTCTGTTGACAATCCCTTGCGACCTATCTGAAGCAACTCTGGGTTGCTCAAAGCCATTCTTGAAGTGGCTTTGGAGAATGTTCTTATATGGCCTCTGTAGACTCTGAAAATTCACACAAAAACATACCCAATTTCATACAATTTTCAAAGACTCTGGGGGCTGCATGAGACCATGGCATTCTGGTGAATCTTCAGTCTAGAAGCAGTATGAGAACTCATTCCATCCTTGTGTGGCCTCTGCTGTCCCCACCCCCACCCCCACCCTCCAATCATGCAAGAACAGCACTTGCTTTTGAGAAGAGTTGTTTCCAGGAGCTCATGAACACTGGTGTGTCCCCAAACAGAGTGACATATCACTTTTGACACATGTGTCATAGGTTCACTACCACTGATCTATAATTATCATTTATTAGGTATGTTGGAATTGTGTATGGAAGAAAGCTATATGAATATAACCAATGACACAATCAAAATATAACAAAATATAACAAAAGTTTATGCTAGTAGATTTGCACAATTGTAAATAAACATTCTCAAACATTTGCTATTGCCCCCAGCTATTGCATTTCCTACAGCATCATTTAGGATAATCAGATCTGGGTTACAAAATCAGAATTTCCATTAAATGGAAGCAAAAAGTTCATATTTCCGTATCTGTTGTCAGCTAGTGGTCAGTCATATTTTTGTTGTCTGGATTTAATTTTGCTGATATTGTTCCAATTGATCAACTGATTTCCTTAGTAGAAAGAAAGCAATATAATTTTATTAATTTAAAATTTTTACTTGTATTTTTCACTGATAGAAAGTTGCTATTATTAAATACAATAAAAATTACATAATAAAAACTTGAAGTTATTTAATTGCCCCTTCAATCAATTTAATTGCTCCTTGAATCAATTGTTTAGCCTAACAACTTAATTGACGAAACACCATTTAATGAATCAATATAGATTTAGAAATAAAATCTATTTCACCTGTTTTAACAACAGCAATTTTTAAACTTTAGTAATGATTGCTTCACTTTCATGTTAATAGGTCTTCTAAAGGAAAATATTCTATGTCACACACATATATACACAACTAATTAAATTAGTCTAGCTTTAGTAATTATTAAGCTGCAAACTGCATAGTACAGAGAGCTCTGTGATTTTCTTCTGTATGCTTGGTTCATTTTTTAAGGATCAGATTGTCAAATTAGTTAGGATGAAGTAACAGCTGATAAATAAGGCACTGTTTACCCCTCACTGCTCATTTTCAGCACAGAATGGCTCTTAGTAAGTTAACTTTTCATTTGTAAATAATTAGGCGTCTATTTTTTTTCTGTCTCCCATCTCTATGTAAAAAAGAAAAAGAGTCAAGTCTGAGCTAAACATCTTCTAAAAGAAAAGCATTTGGTATTTTTTTCTTTCATGAAACCCTTCTTTTGCTCCAGTGTAAAACAATAGTTGGAAGAAAATAAATTAACACAGAATGATGCTCAAATCCCCAGGGCATGATGAAGAATGGATGGCATCCTGCCTCAGATGACATTGGGAAGTGATGGAGGTTATCGGCATAAAGGTCTACTTTATATTGAGCTAAATGGCTGTATTCAGATGAAACAGATAATATTATTTTGACAACATTAGAGAAAAACTCAGTACCATGAACTAAATATCTTGAATAGAAGTGCTATTCCTATCTTTGCCTCAAGAAACAAAGTAGTACAGGTCAGGCCATCTTAAAAACAATTGTATTTACCCTACTTACTTTAAGTACTCTGGTGACATAAAGGATATCAGTCACAAAGAGACTGGTTGTCTTCTTAATGTGCCTGAACCTTCCATAGCAAACAGGTGAAGAGTAATTAAAATATCATTTCCCTTCACAACTAGTTCCTAGCTTCCAAATGGTCAAATCCATTTCCTTGGCAAATATGGGGAGAGAAACTCAAATGTGCCTTATGGCTCATTATGTTGCGTTCCCTGAGACAACGGAATTTGTAATGCTCAGTGATTCTTAATTAGAGATGTTTGTAGGTTTTAAGAAGCAGGAAAGAGTAAAATACAGATAAAATGTTGTCCTTTAAAGTGTTTAATGATCCTGCAACACTTACAAGTCTTTCCTCTTTCCTAGCAATAAAAAAACCCAACAATAATAAATAACGAACGGTTTGCTGTCTTTGCAGACTATCCAAAATGAGCAGCTTGAAGCAATTGAATAGTTCTTCCTAATGAGAGGCCAGATTTGACATTTTTTAATTAGCAAAATGCACACTTTTTATGAAACTTATCACAGGGTATGTGTGAAAGACAGTTTATAAAGAATGTTAGCTTCTACACAGTTCTCAATGTATTTCTAAAGGTAGGAAACAGTTTAGAAAAGATGTCAATCATGCAAAAGAAATAGTAAAAGATACTCTGTATGAATCAGGATCCCCCCAGCCTCCACCCAAATACCATAAGAGGAGAGTTACAGAGACCAAATGACATGTTATGTTAAGCATATGGCCGGAACTAAAGCTGTCATCAATGTCCTTCCTGAGCAGGCAGTCCACTGCCTCAGTTTAGACCTTGCCATATTGGTTGTCAAGATCTGAAGAGAGTTTACTTGTAGTCCTTTGAATACTCATAGAACAGTCCTGGAAACTCCAGGCTGGCACTATGCCTGAGATTTTTTTCAACCAAGTGTTTTGTAGGATTGGATTTCAGCTCTTATAAAAGCCAGAAGACAAATTATGGGAATATAAATCATACATATCTAGAGAATGTCAGTTTGAGGAAGACTGAGCATATTATTTAGAGGTCTCATGTGTTCAAGCAAACATGTGAGAAGGTGATTGTATCAGGGGTGGGTTCTAAAATTTTTTACTACCGGTTCTGTGGGCATGCCTTATTTTGTGGGCCTGGCTTGATGGTCATGTGACAATTCTTTAGGATTTAGCAGAGGTACTGGTCTACCAGGCTTTTAACTGCTTGCAGAACTGTACCGGTCTACCCATTTGTTCTTGGAGTGTCCTGGTCTACCCATTAGTTTTTGAGCGTCCTGGTCTACCCATTTGTTCTTGGAACATCCTGGTCTACCCATTTGTTTTTGGAACATCCTGGTCTACCCATTTGTTTTTCGAGTGTCCTGGTCTACCACCACACTGCCTTTTAACACTGATCAGCTGTAGGGCAGCCCTTTGAAGCCCCCAGCAAGACTTTAAACAGTTTTTTTCCTTCCAACCAATCAGCTGGGACTCAGGAGGCAGCGAAGAATTGGGGGAGGGGCCAAATAAAAGGTAAGAATAATGCGGGGGGTGGGAGGGCCCAGCTCCTGAACAAAGAGAACCGGTTTGGTGATGTCATATCGTCACTGCTACCGGCTCGGCGGAACCGGGCAGAACCGGGCGGAACCCACCACTGGATTGTATGGTCCAGGTTTATGTAGATCAAGAAGGGAATCAGTCAAATTCCATATTTGTTCTATTGCTTTGTGTTGTTATTATTTTCCTATAAATGTTTGGTTTTCTGCAAGTGAGCAAGCAATGAGAGGTAGAGGGGAAAATAACAATAACCACTGCACCATTTGCCCTCTCCCTCTCAAGACTTGATACAAAGTGTGCGAAGAGATAAAAGCAAGTTGATGGGAAGTAGAAAAAGCAATTACAAAGAAGGGCCTTGATGAGAAGTGGCATTGAGTACATTCATCCAAATATCTCCCCAAAACAGGAAATATTTCCTGTTTATCATATCAGATTCTGATATGAATCTGAATTAAATTTGGGGAAAATATTACTATATAAATAAGTTGAGGATTGGATTTTTCTATAGCATCACTATCACCATAACAGCTAATAAGATATGCTTTGCTGCATCAAAACCTCTGTTGCAGTTTATTAGAGACATACCAGTAGATACGCTGCCATAAGAGGTTTGCTGAATGAGCAGGAGATTGGCCTAGACAAGTTTTGGGATCCCTTCCAGATGGTTTTATGATAGGCCTTTAAGCTATAAAAGAGTGAATGCATTGCATGTAAGACTTTTTTCTGTCAAAAATATGCACCCCTCAACTCAGAGACACACTCATATATTTTTTTTCCTTTAAAGTATAAAAGGTCTTCAGAACAGGACAAGGATTAAAATGAAAAAAGACCTAGAATTATTTTGAGCGAGAGGAAAGAAATGTTTGTATATTATTCATTGCATTCTGGGTTATTCATCAAAAGTTTCATTCCTCAGTCTTTTCCTTATCTTAAAGCCACTGACGGGAATACATATTACCCAGGCTGAAAAGATTGAATTACATTTGCCTCACTGTTGCTAAAATTCATGGGAGCTCAAAGCCAGGATTAGTCCCTAGGTGTAGCTAGCCAGTGAATTTTATGATTTCTTTCCCCCCAGAGAACAACACTAACAGGGTTTGTCTCTTCATTGTGCTATGGAGATGATTGAAAATGTGCTGCTATATCACTTGATAAAAGACCTTTGCTTAAAAGGAGAGTAGCTTTGTCACTGGAAGAGCATTACCCATAGGATTTCACAGAGTGATTTGAACACAAGGCGTTTGGAAACTTTTCCTTTTTTTTTTTTTTGCCTCAAACCAAGCTCCTTGCAAAGAGCTGTAATTCATCCAACTGCAATAGATGAACTAAGTCAGTTTTAGAACCAAGAAGTACAGCTGGATTTAAATCAAGTTTCACAATGGGGGTGGGGGGGGAGGAGAGAGAAAAAAACTTGTGTTTGCTTGGTATTTATACAAGAAAACTTGTATGAATCACGCAAAATTAGGAAGAAACCGCTCCAGGGGAAAAAAACTGGATTTCATAATTTCATTTGAAGTATATATTAAATTAAATGTTCTTATTATGAAACAATCCCTTAGTTTAATAATTTTCCATTCTTTCATATTAAAAGCTGGAAATTGTTGAAGAGGTCTAAACATTAACTTTCATAAAAAAATTGAGGAATCAGGCAAAATAAATTGAATGCAAATATTTAGAGGAGTTTTGTGTTTCCAGTAAAAGAGTACATACTGCATACGTAGTTTAGGGTTGAACTATGCGATCCTTGGTGAACTCTGAACTTTGCTTGTAGACACTTCATTACTGAACTACATAACATCATCAGTGTTTGTGAGTGTGTGGTTTGCTCCCTGTTTATATTCATACATTTATTTAGCTTCCCTGTCAGCTTTGGTAGGACTTCTCCTTGGTAGTTCCTTGATTACGGTATTGTTTTCTGCTCAAATGTTCATCTAGTTTTAATCCCTGCTTATCCAGGTGCTGGTTGTTGGAGAGGATGTGTTCTGATCTTTTTGTTTCTTTCTTACTCTTTTATTGTCTCTTTTGAATAGTATAAATGGATTCTTGTGTATAGCAAAAGAGCTTTCTTTGAACTTAGAAAATTGAATAAACCCTAATCAGTACTTTGACTTGAAATATCATATCAAATTGACTCAATTTTCCAAATGGGTTTAAATGGTAAAATTATATCAAAGCTAATTTGCATATCCCCATTTAATATAAATTGCAATATACATCACATCTTAAAAATAAGTTTAGAAAAAAAATTGTATGGTTTCAGATACCATTCTGGCAAGAATACTTCCACACCATCATAATTTCTGCTTCCCAATTGAAAGTAACTTATCTTTACTTTTGTCAATTTTTATGAATATTGAAATGTTGATAACACTTATGAGCTAATTGTTTCACTTAATCAATACAGAAAGTAAAAAAAAAATAATGTTATCGTTTAGTGGTCTATCTTCTGAGCCATTCTGGGCCTCATACCACCAAGCTTCCAGTACTTTGGACTATGAAAAATGCAATGTCAATTTGATTTGAAATATTAAAATAAAGTTGTAGTGATGGTGATATGTTGCTAAGGGGACTAGAATGACAGAAAGAAGCAAGTAAATTTTACTGAGAGGATGTTGGAATGGATATGGCATTTCCTTGAATTCAGGACCTAAAATGTAAATGGAAGAACAGATTGATAACAATCTGTTATCAGTCACAAGCTTGCAGCTTTGCAAAGAAAATATGAGACTTTGAACCAGACCTGAAACCAATTGATCTCAGACTTATGGAAGTGCCTTGAACTGACAGTATATGATTTAGGCAAGGTGGAAATATTTCTATCAAATCACTTCTTGTGACCATCAAACCTTGGGTTGATTATTGCTCTACAGTTGTAGTGAAAATTGAGGGGAGTAGAGGTGGGAAAGAGCATGAACAGTAAGAGGTAATATTGAAGATGAAAGACAAAGGACATTTGCTATATCACAAAGTAAAAACATTGCTCAACCTACCGGTAGTAATAAAAATGAATAGTTCAATTGTGCAACATTGATAAATTGTCTTTATTGGTTTATTTTTCTGAGTAATCTGAAGACTTGTTTTTAATATATAATGACTTTTTTTTACTCCTCATCCCACTTTAAAAGTATCCTTGGCAAAGCAAAATAACAAAGGCTTCAATTTCACATGGCAAACTTCATGTTATAGAATTACCTTATTTTAGTAAGGTACAATTAAGATCTTTGACATTTCATGCAGATTGTATGTCAAGCTAATACAGATGCTTAAGATACTAATCTGTCATTCTTGGCACATCTGAAAAGAGGGAGGGGATGAGAAGAAACAGTCTTTAAATACATTTTAAAAACTAATCGCTTACTCAGCAATTTTTCATCATTCATTCTAGTCCTGATATATAGCATAGTTCTCCTTCATAGTTCCTCATAACCTCATAGTTCTTCATATATTTGGCTCTCCCAAACATGCATTTTCTCCCCAAAATAGAATCAGCTTTCCAACATTAAACTGAATTAATCCAATAATCATTCAGAAATGTAGATCGGATTGATGATTCAACTCAGATTTGGTCCAATCCACAAACCTTCAATTGCTCAAATTAATAATGGTCAATGACTTGTGATATGCAAACAGAACCATAGAATATAGGTATCAATACTATCTCTATTATATTATGTACACTGCATAGAAACTGTTTAAATGTGAGGTCTGAGAAAATATTTGTATAATTGTTAATAAGACAGTAAGAAATGAAACATCATCCCTGCAGAAATTAGACTGGCTCCCACTTTGATAGTCTTTCGTAAGTGTTAAGGATGTTGTTGTTGTGTTACCAACCAGCAGAGTGTAGAGCACAGAGAAACGTTGCTGAGAGCAATGAATAAGAGATGTGCAAACTGGTTTATCAAAAGTTTACTTTATAGTGAAAAAACAATCTCATAGTCTTTAAATCCACGTGATACAAAATCTTCTTACCACACAAACAGTAGTTGGTTAGAATAACAAACTCACTCTGGTTCACAAACCACGATGGTAGTAGATCCATCCAACCGATGATAGCACAATGGTAGCAACTCCACACACTATGGTAGCTTATCATCAACTGTATACTTTACAATACCTTTCTTAAATATGTTCACAACCAGTAATTATCTAAGTACAGCATGACTCAGCATTACAATGAATCAGCAGGAAAACTTTAAAGTCACACAATACATATCCATATTAAAGTCACAGAACATATATATTGCCTGGACAACTTGTTAGGCTCAAACCATATCCTAACAGTAAGGTCCTGAAGATATGGTTTTCCCAGTGGGCCTGGGGAACCCAGAATGTGATGGATCCCATCAAATGCTTATTTGATCTCAATGGAAGGTGATGCAATAAAGAAAATTAAATGGTGTGTTAAATGTGGTTGGCAGGCATTCACAAGCTAAGCATAATTTTCAAGAACAACCTCCCCTATGCCTGAAGAGAAAAGTTTTCGATCAGTGTGCACTATCTGCTCTAAGATATGCTGGTGAAACATGGACACTAACCTCACAATCGATTCAAATGCTATGAATGATGCCAAGAACCATGGAAAGACACATGTTCAGCATGAAATTGACCCCATGATGATCCTTATCATCATGGGGGATAGGAATGCTAAAGTAGGAAGCCAAAAGATAACCAGAATAACAGGCAAGTTTGGCCTTGGAGTACAAAATGAAGCAGGGCACAGGCTGATAGAATTTTGTCAAGAGAATACAATGGTCATAGCAAACACTCTGTTCCAACAACCCAAGAGATGACTCTACACATGGACATCACCAGACGGTCAACACAGAAATCAGATTGACTATGTGCTCTGCAGCCAAAGATGGAGAAGCTCTATACAATCAGTAAAAACAAGACCAGGAGCTGACTGTGGGTCAGATTATGAGCTTCTCGTTGCAAAATTTAGACTTAAATTAAAGAAAGTAGGGAAAAGCACTAGGCCATTCAGGTATGAACTAAATCATAATCCTGATGAATATACAGTAGAGGTGACAAATAGATTTAAGGAATTAGATCTGATAAACAGAGTGCCTGAATAACTATGGATGGAGGTTCACAACATTGTACAAGAGATAGCAACTAAAACCATCCCAAAGAAAAAGAAATGCAAGAAAGCAAAATGGCTATCAGAGGAAGCTTTGCAAATAGCTGAGGAAAGAAGAGAAGCAAAAGGCAAGGGAGAAAGAGAAAGATACACACAACTGAATGCAGAATTCCAGAGGATAGCTAGAAGAGATAAGAATGCCTTCTTAAATGAACAGTGCAAAGAAATAGAAGAAAACAATGGAATAGGGAGGACCAGAGATCTCTTCAAGAAAATTGGAGACATGAAGGGAACGTTTCATGCAAAGATGGGCATGATAAATGACCAAAATGGCAGGGATCTAACAGAGGCAGAAGAGATTAAGAAGAGGTAGCAAAATTACACAGAAAAACTATACAAAAGCTATACATCCCTGATAACCATGATGAGGTGGCCACTGACCTTGAGCCAGATGTCCTAGAATATTAAGTCAAATGGGCCTTAGGAAATCTGAGCAACAACAAAGCTAGTGGAGTTGACAGATTCCAGCTGAGCTATTCAAAATCTTAAAAGACGATGCAGTAAAAGTGCTACACTCAATTTGCCAGTAAATTTGGAAAACTCAACAATGCCCACAGGACTGGAAAAGGTTAGTTTACGTTCCAATTCCAAAGAAAGGCAATGCCAAATAATGTTCAAACTATTGCACCATTGCATTCATTTCACATGCTAGTAAAGTTATGCTCAAAATCCTACAAGCTAGGCTCTAGCAGTATGTGAATCGAGAACTATCAGAAGTATAGGCAGGATTTCGAAGAGGCAGAGGAACTAGAGATCAAATTGCCAACATATGCTGGATCATGGAGAAAGCTAGGGAGTTCCAGAAAAACATCTACTTCTGCTTCATTGACTATGCTAAAGCCTTTGATTGTGTGGTTCACAACAAATTGTGGCAAGTTTTTAAAGAGATGGGAGTGCCAGGCCATCTTATTTGTCTCTTGAGAAACCTATATGCGGGTCAAGAAGCAACAGTGAGAACTGGACATGGATCCACTGATTGGTTCAAAATTGGGAAAGGAGTCCAGCAAGGCTGTATATTGTTGCCCTGCCTATTTAATTTATATACAGAGCACATCATGAGAAAGGTGGGCCTAGATGAATCAAAAGTTGGAGTTAAGATTTCTGGGAGAAATACAACAACCTCAGATATTTATTTATCTATTTATTAGATTTATATGCCGCCCTTCTCCAGAGACTCAGGGCGGCTTACAATGCATTAACAATAGCCTTCATACTTTTGTATATACCTGCTTAGTAGGGCTTTTTGGGCCCCCCCAAGCGGTGTTCTATTTTATACAAAGTCAGCTTATTGCCCCCACAAACCGGCTTCTCATTTTACCTACCTCAGAAGGATAGAAAGATATGCAGATGATACCACTCTAATGGCAGAAAGTTAAGAGGAACTAAAGAGCCTCATGATGCAGGTGAAGAAGGAGAGTGCAAAAGTTGGCTTGAAACTCAACATTAAGAAAACTAAGATCATGACATCCGGCCCTCTCAATTCCTGGCAAATAGTTGGAGAAGAAATGGAGGTAGTGACAGATTTTATTTTCCTGGACTCCAAGATCACAACAGATGTGAAGAAATTAAAAGATGCTTGCTCCTGGGGAGAAAAGCTATGGCAAATCTAGACAGCATACTAAAAAGAAGAGACATCACCCTGCCAACAAAAGTCCATATAGTCAAGGCCATGGTGTGCTCAGTTGCAATGTATGGCTGTGAAAGTTGGATCATTAGAAAGCACCAAACAATCGAGGCCTATGATGCTGGAGAAGACTCCTGCGAGTCCCTTGGACTGCAAGGCGATCAAACTGGTCAGTTCTAGAGGAGATCAACCCTGACTGCTTTTTAGAAGGCCAGATCCTGAAGATGAAACTAAAATATTATGGTCACCTAATGAGAAAGAAGGACTCACTGGAGAAGATCCTAATGCTGGGAAAGATATAGGGCAAAATAAGAAGGGGACAACAGAGAACGATGGAGCCATTGAAGCAGTAGGCATGAGCTTAAATGGACTCCAGAGGATGGTAGACGACAGGAATGCCTGGAGGAACCTTGTCCATGGGGTCGTGATGGGTTGGACACGACTTTGCAACTAGCAACTACAAATATATGGATTTGAAACTAAAACCAACACCTTTTTTCACTGCAGTTTTCCTTCAGTTACTATAATTGTGGATATAAATGCCAACAAACAAGATTTCTTCCAGTTTCAAATCTGTTCTTGTTTTAAAACACTATTGACACTTTTTTCTTATAGAAACTGATTTTCTATCTATCATATCTACCTACCTACCTACCTACCTACCTACCTACCTACCTACCTACCTATCTATCTATCTATCTATCTATCTATCTATCTATCTATCTATCTATCTATCTATCTATGCCTGTTCCCACCAACCAGCTATTTCAGTTAAACTGGCTACTATGAAGCAATTTTGCTCACATATTGCTTTTCTCTGCAGCTTCATTAATAACTTTCTCTAAGAGATTTGTGTCACAAGTCTAAAAGCACATGGATCACATATCACTCATTCATTTGAGTTTTCATTTGATTGTAAGAAGGATGTTTGGTGATCATGACAGACTTCTTCATCAATCTCCAGCAACCTGCAGTGATGGGAACAGGGGCATATGAAATGTTATCAAGGCAAGCTGTGACACATCAAGGACAATTGGCATTTAATGAAGACAAGAAAAAAGTGGAGAATGAGAAGAAAACAAACAGGGTACTTTTCAATAAAGCAATACAATCTAGGCATGAAAGGCATGGGATGATTTTCTAGTGTGTAAGAACTATGTTTTGCAGCACGTAAAATCAAAATCAACCCTGAGGTGAAAGAAGGAATTCAGCCTCCTTATACATTGTCCCACCAAAAATAAAATTAAATCACTTTGATGAGAGGACATATCTGAACAAATTGTCCATTCTGAATTTCCAGTTGCAGAAATTTAACTTTGCTCAAGGCCCTAGTATTTATGTGTGATAAGTATATGTTTGGCAGAACATATGGCAGAAACAGAATAGTCAAAACCTGCTGTACGTGGTTGTGATCCAGTGAAAATTATGGTAGTCTCATGTGTCATTCTGGTGAATATGTCACAGATCTTTAATGAATACTTCTTGTCTACTTGATATTTCCTGTGTAGTCATTCTTAGCTAAGGATTATATAAAGATGGGCTCAGTTCATACATCAATGCCCCCCCTCTCAAATCTCATCTGTGAATGATGCATGTTGCCATTGGCCTCAGGAAACAAATAACACCTGTCATCTATTGAATATTATTAATGATTGTTAACAACAAACATAACACATACACAAACATATTTTAGCCATTGTCGCTCCACTGCAGGATGCATGTTTCTGCATGTTTCCAGCCTATACAGTCCTGAGCTTTCTTTTGCTAATTGGGCCTGCAATACTTGCTAATGTCGTTGAGCCACCTTGTTCTAGGTCTGTTTTGTGGACACTTTTTATTAAGTGGGATCCACGGTATGATGCCTTGGTCCAACTGCAATCAATTCTTCTTGCTATGTGACTGCAAAGCATGTGTGTGATGTGATAAAACTGTGGTGGTAAAACTGATTACAACCCACCACTGGTACACCTATATTCATAGATACATACACACATACACACTCTCATATACATATACTGAATGTATACATGTACAGTATAAAGAAAAAATACATATACTGTACATCTGCAGTAGAAAAAATATACTGCATGTTTCAGGACTTTGAAAGCCCTTTCAGCATTTGTAACATATCTGAAATGACTTCTCAGGCCTTCATGAATATGTATTATTGAGTCTCCAATGTTTATTATTTTCATTGTCAAAGGTATGTGCAGTAGCCATCTCATACTCATATTTCAACCAAGTCTAGTTTTCTTTTATATGCTTTTTATTGTCCAACTTTCACAAACACTGATGGTTAAAGAAAAAACAGTTGCATTTATTATTTTGCACTTGGTATTAAGACATAAGTTCTTTCTTTTCAAGTTCTCTCTGCTAGTCATCATGGTGTGCCTGAGTAATATTATGCATTTAATTTTAGGTTCAATGTCTCTTATTGGTCAATTTTGGAAAATAACATTCTAGAATGATTCAATTTCTTTGTTGTCAGTTTTTATCTGGATATTACTGTATTCAATTTTTGCATTACTTTAGTCTTTTTCCTATTTGGATGCAATCCAATTTTTTCACTGTCTTGATTTTGGGATAAGTAGCCTCTTCATTTCTGCCACTAAAGTGGCATTGTCTGCACATTTAAGATTTGTAATGATTTTACTGCCAATTTTTATTTTAACTTTTTATGTGTGTAACTTGAGGCTCTTTAAAGCCACCTCTGTATATAAAGTGACTTGGAGTACTGATAAAATGCAACTCTAAATTAATCTGATAATAACTGGTGGTTGTACAGATAGTCCTTGACTAATGACCACAGTTGGGACCAGAATTTTCATTGCAAAGGGAAATGGTTTTTAAGTGAGTTGTGCCTGATTTTACAACCTTTTTGCCACGGTTGTTAAGCAAAACACTGTACTTGTTAAGTGACTCATGGGTCATTAAGCAATTTCAACTTCCCCCATTGACTTTGCTTATTGGAAGCTGGCTGGGAAGGTGGCAAATGATAATCACACGAACCTGGGATGCTGCAGCGATCATAAATACATGCCAGTTGCAAATTTTGATCATGTGACCTTGAGGATGCTGTGACAGTGGTAAGTTTGAAGACTGCTTGTAGGTCACTTTTTTCAGGTTATAAGTCAAGGACTATCTGTACCATGATTTCATTAAATAAATCAAGTGTTCTGGAGTCCCATTTTTAGACACTTCCTAAATTGAACCTAATTATTCTGAATCAACATAATTAAAGTTTTTTTCTATAGTCATGAAACATAAATATACGTCCTTTTGAAATGAATATGCTTATTCCATCTGTCTTGAACATTTGCACTTTGCAAACTATGTACACCAAGAGTATATACTCCCAAGAGGAAATTATGAAGGTCACCAGGGAAGCTATAGCCTTGTCTGAATGTAGAATGGTTCACAAGCTGTTTACATGGAAGTTCCAAGTTAGATAAAGCAAAGCAAATACAATGAGTTATAAGCTTACCCCTAACATCAATCAATAAAAAGTTTTAAGGCTAACAATTCTGTACTTTTCTACAACCACATTTTAAGGCAAGCAGACCTCTGATAATTTTTCAGAGGTTTTCAGTATGTTATTGAAGCCATTTTTAATAACCCTTATCTTTGCAACTAATAGTGTCAATTCTGTGAAAGGGTCTCTGAGGGCAGAAAATATTAGAATAATTTGTGAATATCATTCTTTAAAAACTAACAGAAGTAGGAAGAGGATACAGAATCAGTTTTTCTTTACATCAATTTTTAGAGCTATACTGCCATCATGTTATTCATGTTGTAGTAATGCTGCAGAATCAAAATGTAATGGCAGATGGGTGTGGATTATTTTTTTGGCGAATGGGAATAAGACTTTGAAGTCTCTGTTTTTCCAAAAAGTATTCAGCAAGTCAGGCTTGGCTCCTTGTGATTCTGGAGTATTTTGCCATTGCTGACCTTGATTGTATTTCAGTTTCCCAGTTTACCCTGTATAGTTCCAGTTTTTGCTGATCATCTCTGAACCGAGTATACTAACTAGAGCTGGCATTAAATCACTAAAACAAAACAACAAACAAATAAAATCCAAGTAATCACTTATGTAACTATGCAAATACTTTCAAGGAGATGCTTCAAAATAGGTAGAAGCATAGATTAAGTATTTCTTTCTGAGTCCTTAAATCAGATACATCTTTCTCTCTTTTTTTATTGTTTAAAAAAGAAAAACAACAATAAAATACAAACAAACATAAATACAATAAAACAATACGAAAAACAAACCAACATCAAAAAGAACATAAACTTGTTGCATCGGTGGATTATTTTCCTGTTCCACCTGTTTTCCTCTATACGTATCTATACATATCTATTTTACGCAGATACATCTTTCTCTAATTGCAATGGAAGCTTCTGGTGGTTGTACAAGCACACATACTGTATGTGATGAACAGGAAGAACTTCTGATGCAACTGGATGCTGCAGAAGAAAGATATGGTTCAGTGGAATCCACAGGATGTGGTCAAAAAAGTCAAGGTGGCAATCATAGTACACTTGAAATTCCATCTGTATTTTTTTTTAATTTGACACACACACACACACACAAACAAAAACCCAAGCAAAGCTTTTATCAAATCATTGTGGGCGCCATATTAATTTTTAACCACACACTGAAGACTTCCTTAGCAATCTGTTTTTATATTCCATTTTATGTTCTACAATTTACTATCCATAGATGTATGGGAAAGTCCAATCCATTTATATGCTAATCCATTCAATTTTATCAAGCTGGTACCTCACTGACCTGGACCAAGTTATGTGTTACATCAACTATTTCAGTCCTTAATTGTTGGGTTCAAGTTGTAGGCCTATATATGAAAACATATTAAGAATAAAAGTCAGTTGTGTATAAAATGTTTCACATGGGACATTCTAAGTAATTGAGATATTCTTTTCTCCTTTTTTCTTTATCTCCACAGGGAAATTAAGATAACTCAGAAGGGTGTTGTTCTCAGGCCAATACTATTACCAGAAGCAATTTATAGACAATCTTTTTTTCCATTAAAAAAAATTGCTTCAATAGCATCTGGCTTGGTGTTATTGAACATCTAAGAAGTTCTTACATAACTTTCTTCCTGGATAAGATATTTTCTTCGTAATAATAGCCAGGAATATTTTGTTGAAAACTTCTCAAGAAAAAAAAGGGGGCTTGTGATTATTTCTATCTCTACTCACCAGTAGAATCTCCTTGAACTAAGTAGAATGTTGCTAATTGTTCCATTCTAAGTCTCTATCCCATCTGGTCATGAAAGCTAACATGTTTATAATGGTAAAAGTGGCAACAGCCAAAAAGGATACAGTTCAAATCACCTTGCCCAGGATGAGACTACTTGGAAAAAATATTTCAGCCTCCTATGGAAAGACTAGTAATACTTTAAGAAAATATTAATTCCTGAATGCTATACAAGCAGTATATGAAGACATTCAAGTATGTGCAGGTTCATCTTTAATATTACAAGAAGTGTAATAGATATGATATTTCATGATGAGTTTTCAGTTATAAAAATACAATTCAGGTCAACTAATTACACAGTAGGATTCTCAGATGATGATGATTTTGATTTTAGCTGGTAGATTTTATGAAATGAAAGATAACGTTTCCAAACATCAGATATAATGTATTTCTACTTTGGCTTGAACAGTGAATACATGCAGAAGGTAAGGTTTGAATACTGCTACAGTAGTTGTTGACTATCACAATATCATTTAAACCCTGTTCAATACTGAATTGTTCACAAAGCTGACACATAATCAAATTTCTTCATATATTTCTTATATTGCATCCAGGAATTCATATCCATTCTACTTTTTGAAGTCCTACTATTGTTGCCATAGAAAGTTACAATCTTTCTTCCAGCATTTTCTCACTTCAGTTTCATCCCAAACCACTTCATCATTTTTATTCTTAATTACATTCACTCTGTTGAAATTTAGCCTCCTTTATAAGTTTCCAAAAGCAGGTTTAATTTCCATAAACATTTCTCTGCATTTTTGTGCCTTTTTATTTTTTTTCCTGGCTTTCTCTGACTATGTTCATTACAGTATCATTTTCTTTCTCTGATCATCATTTTGTACTAATCATTTTCACTTATTTTTTCCTCATTCACAGCCTCGTTAATGTAATCATTCCACGAAGCATCCTAAACTTCCCACTAATGTAACTCAACACACTTCTGTGGCAGTTTGTAATATCATTCCTTTCAATTATTTCCAAACAGCAATAACATTTTTGTAATGCCCACTTTCCATTCTTTCAGTTGGCATACAAACTTATTTTGAATAGTTCTTCATGACTTATGGTTCTCTTCTTGTATGGATTTCCCATCCATTCAATTATTTGCCTTTCTCCCATGACCTTACAAAAAATAATGTTGAAAACCTATAGAGACCTGTCAAATTTATAAAAGAATGCCATCCTTTATACTTTATATCTTAAGGGGGAAGGGGTTTTAAAGTCATAGCAGTTTAAAACTCTTCACCTGAATTCATAAGCAAAAAAGAAAGAAAAAAGACACAAGACTTTATAACATCAATACAGTCGCACATCCTAAACCAAAATACAATTACATTAAACCTGGTATAGTATTGGGGTTGACTGCTATTTGAAATAAAATTAAGGGTGAGAAATAGCTAAAGCCACATTTCTAGTAGTTAGTACTACAAGGGAATAGTTAGTAGTAGTCAGTAGTACTAGATACACACATAGACATCATTAAAACATTCTTGAAATTGCATATGGGAAGAAAAGGGTAATGTTATATTTTTATTTCTATAAATTACTATATTTATAGAGGAGTTAGAAAGGTTGATTTTTTTCCTGTCGTGCTAACTGGTGGATAGCTGGATTAGTCAAGTGTAGATTCCTTAATGGGATTTATCACCCCAAGATCTCTATACTTAAAAGTATTGTTTTTTGTAGAGAGAGAAAAATAAATGAGAAAACATACTGTTAAGTACAATTGACACATACCATTCTCAGATATTACGTAAATATTGATATAGTGCCTGGCTATAATCACTAACAGCACTTTTTGCCGTGCTACACAAAAGCAGTATCTATCTATCTATCTATCTATCTATCTATCTATCTATCTATCTATCTATCTATCTATCATCTATTTATCCATCCATCCATCCATCCATCCAGTGGTAAAATGTAAAATTTGTTACTACCAGTTCTGTGGGCGTGGCTTGGTGGGGGGTAATGTGACTGGGTGGGTGTGGCCAACTTTTTTTTTTTACTTTTAAAAGCATTTTTTCTACAATCTCTTCAGCCAAAGAGGTTGTAAAAAATGCTTTTAAAAGCCTCTGATGATCAGGCAACTCAGCTGGCATCGTCAGAGGCTTTTAAAAGCATTTTTTCTACAACCTTTTCGGCCGAAGAGGTTGCAGAAAAAAATGCTTTTAAAAGCTTCTGATGATCCCAGCTGAACTGCGTGATTATCAGAGGCTTTTGTTTTTTTACTTTTAAAAGCATTTTTTCAGTCGAAGAGGTTGTAGAAAAAATGCTTTTAAAAGTAAAAAAAAAAAAAAAAACCAGCCTCTGATGATCATGCGGCTCAGTTGGGCATGGGGGGGGGGGGCGCAGGGATTTTTGCTACCGGTCTCCAAACCACCTGCTGCCATCGCTACCGGATCAGGCAATCTGGTCTGAACCGGGAGCATTTCATCTATCTATCTATCTATCTATCTATCTATCTATCTATCTATCTATCTGCCCCCATCTCATAACAAATGACTCTGGGCAGCTTCCAGGATTAAAACATTTAAACCCTAACAATAAATATCCTTAAAAGAGTAAAAATAGAAATCCCAAGTTACAGTAAACTATATCAAGTAAAATAATAAAAATGCCACAAAGACTCCATGTATTTGCAAAACATATCTGAACTCCCAACCAGCTGTCACTGTCTAAAACAGCCACTTAATCAAACATGAAATCAATACCTTTCACTTGGTATTAATATCTAAGAGTTGGTTTAATCAAGAATGCCAAAAACAAACAAATCCCCAAAACCAAAAGAAAATTTTTTAACAGTCTTATTAATGAAGACATCTCCCCTTAAGTCATTTCTCAACAAGCTTTAAAACTTGAAAAGGGAATATGAGTCCCTTTGTGATCTCTCTCTTATATAATATAATCACATATAATATATGTGTATGTGTGTGAATGTGTATATTTTCTCTTTTCTCTGAACTTTTTATTCTCCCTAGGTTATGAACAAGCAATATTTTCAATGAAATGAATCATCAATGGAAACTTTTAAAAGACATTAATTCCCAAATTGGTGGAATCAAAGAATGGCTTGTGTGCTGCAGGAACACATTCATTATCTTTTTTTAAATTTGTATTTGTATTCCTTAATAAAAGATACCATTTTGCTAAAATCAACATTTGACTTGCTACTTTTTGCATCTTTATAGTTAAATTTTGTGATATTCCTTTATTACAGCAGCAGCAGTTAAGTGTGTTATTAAACTGTAGGCGTTAGAGAAGCATTCATTTTAAGTTTATTACTCTTGTTTTGCTGAAATTTCTGGATCACATGCAGTTCTTTTACAGTTTTTTCACTTAAACATGAGGTTATTACATAATATAATGCAAAGGTACTTGGGACAGTTTTTGGTATTAAACACTAATAAATTTCTTTTCACCTGAATTGATTCTAAATAAATTATGCAATTAAATTCTTAATTTGTTGCCTAGTTTTTATGCTAATCAGAAGATCTCAAATTCTGTCCCTTGCCCCCCAAACTCTCTAAACGGCATTTTTTTTCCTAGCAGCAAGTAAAGTTTTAGCCTTTTTAAAATCTTTAATGTTTATTAAAAAATAATAATGCATTGTTATGATGTAGATTATGATGCTAAATATTTGAAAAGGTTGCATAAATCTCATATGTCACAAAAATCTGAAATGATAAAAGAAGAAACCTGACTTGAAAGAAGAACATTATACTTTTGCAACGAATCAAGCCAACACATTTGTTGACCTAGATCACATTATTCTGCCTATCATCTGATGAGTCAACTGGTAATCAACAGTGAAAAAAAAACAACTTAGCCACAATTTATAGTATATATCACAATTAATTAGGTTTAGAGAACACACTGAGTTATAAACTATGAACTAGAATTAAAATAGCTGATTGATAAATCATACTATTATTTAGTATGTGCCTTGTCTAGGTGCCTTGCAGGATTAACAATAATCTTGAATTCATTGAAAAAAGATGGAATTTAAAAAATATAACTATAATAATACAATTCTGTCCATTATTTGTATTCTGTCTTGTTGTGGGTAAAGAGATATTAAAACAGAAAGATCCTTAATAAGACTTTAATCAAATAATAAAACAGCAAAAATAATTAAAGCAAGTATATACTCTTTAGGTACAGCTTGAAAAATGAAAAAAGTATATAAGTGTATAATATTTTCTATATGGACAATGACAAGTTTGTTTGGCAATGTGTATAGATTGAAACAATGAGATATTTATCAGAACAGTAATTCAAGTAGAATATGAATGTGAAGGGTCAAATTCAGGGGTGGGATTCAGGTGGTTCAGACCAGTTTGAGTGAACTGGATGTTAATTTTAATCTGGATTGCTGAACCGGTTGTTCCAAGGACTGGCTGACTCTGCCCCTCCCACCCTGCCCCTCCCAGGAGTCTCCATACGGCCCATTTTGGATGCCCAGTAAGTGCAGGGCAGACATGGAGGCTCTGGGAAGGTGAAAAATGGGCCTACCAGAAGTCTGGAAACAGGCCTGTTTCCACCCTCTGGAGGGCCTCTGGTGCCTGGAAGGCCATTTTATTTATTTATTTATTTATTTATTATTGCGATTTATATGCCGCCTTTCTCCCTAGGGACTCAAGGCGGCTTACAAAATGACAAATTCCAATACAAATCATAATGAAATAAATTAAAATCAGCAACCCTATTAAAAACAGTTTAAAATTATGACAGTGTATCCCCAAACAGATCAGTTGAGTTGACGAAAGAGCCATGTCTTCAGGTCGCGACGGAAGGAAAGAAGATCGGGGGCTATCCTGAGCTCGGTGGGCAATCCATTCCAGAGGGTCGGGGCTCCCACAGAGAATGCCCTCCTCCTGGGGGCCGTCAGCCGACATTGTTTGGCCGACGGCACCCTGAGGAGGCCGACTCTGTGAGAGCGCACAGGACGGTGGGAGAGTGGCTGGAGATGGTCCTGCAAGTATCCCGGGCCTAAGCCATTTTCCAGGAAAGCCTCTGGAGCCTGGGGAGGGTGAAAATCAAGCCTACCGGAAGTACCAGAAGTCCAGAAATGGGCCCATTTCTGGCCATCAGAGAGGCTCCGGTGCTAGGTGGAGACCATTTTTGCCCTCCTGGAGGCTTGAGGAAAGCCTCTAGAGCCTGGGGAGGGTGAAAATGCCCCCATGGCCACACCCATCCAGCAACCGGGCAGCGAACTGGTTGCTAAAATTTTTCAATTCCACCCCTGATCAAATTGAATCATGGTAAATATCTAAGGAAGGATTTATTGAATATGATCAACTTTTCCTAGGCAGTCTTGACTCCAAAAAATATGTTCATATTTGTGGAGCCATTATTAGTATCTAAACGATTGGTCTAACCCTGTAATGGCGAACCTATGGCATGCATGCCAGAAGTGGCATGCAGAGCCATCTCTCTGGGCATGCCAGCTATTGCCCGTTGCTCTTGTTGGTTCTGGCGAGCACATACATACCGGCCAGCTGATCTTTGCACACGCATGCACGCCATAAACCAGAAAACCTGGTGACCGGCATACATGCACATGCTGGAAACCGGAAACTCAGCTTCCAGGTGCGTGCCTGCATGCCAAGGAATTGCTCTTCTGGTTTCTGCCGCTTCTGCGTGTGCGCATCAGGTTTCCAGCACTTCCCTATGTGCACATGCATGCTTCTGTTTTGGCACTTGGTGCTGAAAAGGTTCGCCAATACTGGTCTAACCAATTACAATTGCTGAAAAATCAGCAACACAGTATCATGCTATTTGTAAATTTAAAAAATGGTGGCATAAGCCTAATGCTGGTTTAACATACTGTAGATGTAAGAGCCTCTGATTTAAAAATGGAAGAATTAAAGTGTCTGATATTAGAAATATGCAGCTTCTGCTTAAGTTGCATGTTCCTTAAACTTCTGCTTCTGTTCCTGAGATTTGGAAAATAATTACAGAAATTTGTAGAATGAAAAAAAAATGAATTGAAAATTATTATCTCTGAATATACAATTATCTATCAGAAAAGACAGGGAGGGCATACTGAAAGTGGAATTGCTCTACATTTCAAAGAAGGCATAAAGTAGAATTCACAAAAGAACTAGCTTCTCAGCTAAATCCCTTTGAATGTCTCCAAGTCCAAGTCATACTCACCCAAGAGTTCTTAGACAATGTACATATAGAAATGAACTTCTGCTAAACTTTAGCATTTGTTCCCAAAAACTGAAAAATAGCCATTGTGAATCCAATTTTTAAAAGAAACCTAGAACAACAGAGAAAATTATGCCATTAACATTTATGCCAGACAAAATAGCTGACAATTTTATTTTAAAATAAAGTATAATAGACTGCCGAAATAAAACAACATGACTTCTGCAAATTTGACTTTTGTCTTGTTAATCATCTACATTTTACTAAGGATATTAATAAGCAAAAAGATTAAGGGAAATTTATTAGATGCTGTATTCTTGCTCTTTCAAATACCTGTAAAAAAAAGTCATTCATCAAAAGCTCTTGGACAAGTTGAACTACAATGGGAAAACAGGACAGATCTAATTCATTGGCAACTGGTTAAAAACAGATAGTAGAAACCCACTGGCAATTTTAATACAGGGATGATATGTATAGTGGGGTTTTCAGGGATGGGTGCTGATGCAGATAGAGTATATGCAGATTAAAAACCATGATTTTTAATCTGTACATAAATTATTTATGTATTTTGCTTTGAACAGGAATGTGGCCATGTTTCCTGGTGATACCACTGGCGGGAGGGGGGGGTGATTATGTAAAAACAGGGGTTGAATATTTCTAGAAGAATCTATCCAAACTGGGTGAATGAGTTTCAAAATGGCAGGTGTAATTCCATAAAACCAAGTATAAACTGGTGCTTGTAGACACAAAACTTTACCCTTCACCTTCACATTAGTAGGATTTCAGCTGGCAGTGACTGCTAAGGAATGGGATTTTGGAATTAGACAGATTGGCTTGATAAAAATGTCAAACAAGCAGGCTGCAGTAGTTAAAAAATACAGTTCTTGCAATAATCAGAAACAGAACTAAAAATATAGCAATCATACCTTTGTACACTTCAATTGTTTATCATTCTAACTTCGTCACTGTAAAAGGAACATTATAGAGCTAAAGAAATAAAGAAAAGGCAATGAAAATAATCAGTGGCTGGAAGAGTTCCCTTATAGTACTTGAGGCTGTTTAGCCTGGAGCAAAGGTAGGAAAAAAGAAAAACGATAGAAGAGAGATATAAAAATATGCACTGCATAGATAATGTTAAATTTTTCTCCTTCATAATGTTATATCACCTAGTTAAACTAAATGCATTAATATTAAACAGTAAGAGACAAACATTTCTTCACTCAGGGTATAGTTAAATTGTAGAATCTGTTGCCAGCAGTTGCAGTAGCAGTAGTTACTTTGAATGATTTTAAAATAGAACTGGACAGGTTTATGGATGATTAGATTATCAATGCCACTAGTATTGGTGACATTTTACTACTTTAGTATAATGCTTTATATCCTGGTTGCTAGGAAACAACCATGCAAGAGGAGACTGTGAGGTTTGAATTGGATCATGTTGACCCAGAATGCCAGACTAGATTATTCCATGGCCTGAGCCAACAGGCATGTTATGTTCTCCTAAAGACACATCATTAGTAGCTAGCTACTGACAGTCTTACAATCCATTAATTTGACTAATTATATTTTAAACCAGTACAGTTTGACCAATTCTGAGTAATAGTGAGTTGAGTGAGAAAATACTGCTTTAGTATCTATTGATTTTAGTAGAACTCCCATATCTTGTTCTGGCACTGTAGAAAAGTAAGAAAGCATTCTGAAGCTTTTGTCACTGGTCTTATGAGACTCAGCCCAGCCAAGGTAGCATCACCCAAAAAAAAAAAAAAAAAAAGACAATTCAGTTCCTATCCATTGAATGCACAAAAATGTGTGGTTTTGTGCGGTTTGTTTCCTTTCTCCTGCAAAAAAGAAGGTAATGGTCCAATTGTGAGTTGACATCAGACCACAAGAATTAGTTGCCGCTGGAATCATGACCAGAACAAGGTCTACTGGATCAGCATTGTCAACTCTATTCAGGTAAATTCATACAGAAAAGAAATTTGTCTGTGTCTCAATAGATATAAATACCTTTTGTTCTGTTCTGACATTTTTAAACTGATATTCCTCATCTACTTTATCTGTCTGCCTCCCTTGTTATATCTCTATAAGCCTAAGGATAAGATATGTTGCTCATTTTTAACTTATGTGATGCAGGCAAGGACCATGTTTGTCTCAAAAAAGGGATGAAAAGTAATATAGCATAAATGCATGTTTTTTTTCAATTTAGTAGATTATCTACCAGCCAGAATGGTTCTCTAAATAAGCATATGAACTCTCAGCTATGAAATTTGCTGGTTTAGAATTTTTGCCATAATGAAATGAGTAAGCAGTGTAATGAATTTTATGGATACTGTTGCCCTCCTGCTTTTTATGATTTAGTGCAAATGAACAGACCCTGCATGACTGCAAAATTTGGTCAAAAGACATCCTACTACTGTTCTTTCTTGTAATTATACTAAACAGAAACATGAAGGAGAAAATAATCCATTACTTTGAGAACAATCTGGAAACGGAATGTCAGACCTTGGCTATATCAATACCCCACCGATCTTTTTCTGACGCTTTCATGTGCTGTTGTAGTAACTGATACAATGAACAAGTTTTTCCTTCCCAATAATTGCTAAATAGTGTGAGTGTTGGTAATTTGAAGGTGTTTGCAAATAAATCTTCCCTTGTGTGCTTCTTTCAAGTTTTGCAAAAAAGTAGGAATCCAGTTAAAGTTGGAAGAACAGAGTCCCTGCATTAAAAAATGAATTTAGTTTTTATATTAATTAATTAATCTGTAAATTTATGAATGTACAGCACTTGAGCCTTTCCAATATATGAATAGATAATGCTTTTTATTTGCCCCAGTGGTAAAGTGCTATAAATGGAGAAAAAAGGTGATCAATGTTTAAAGTGTATTTTCAGCAAATGTCAGTTTTAGAACAAATGAGTATCATCACTCAATGAAGCCAGATATAATTTTATTAATAATGGTTTCCAAGCTGTGTTTTGAGAACCAAAGGTGATTCACACGACTAATAGGAATTATGAAATGTGTAAGTCCTGGTGCAAGTGCAAAAATAACTATTTATTTTATAAATGGACTGCATCTAATAAAATTGCCATATCCTGTAAAGTTCTGATATTTTTTGCTAGAAGATTTGAAAGATTATATTCTTGTTCAACTTCTTGAAAAATCAGATTTGAGGCATTTTTTAACCTATTTTTCTGGAAAATACAAGCAAAGAGGAAGTACAAAACATCTCAAGTAATAGTTTCCACTAACAACAGCACCTTTAATAAACATACATTATTTTCTATAAGGCCATGATGGCGAACCTATGGCACGCGTGCCACAGGTGGCACATGGAGCCATATCTATGGACACATGGTGTGCCCTAATTCAGCTCCAGCATGCATGCATGCACCGGCCAGCTGATTTTTGGGCCTTCTGGGCCCACCAGAAGTCAGGAAACAGGCTGTTTTCAGCCTCCGGAGGGCCTCTGGGGAGGGTGAGGAATGCCATTTTTGCCCTCCCCATGCTTCTATAAAGCCTCTGGAGCTGGGGAGGGTGAAAAACAGGCCTTCCAGTCCCACTGGAAGTCTGGAAATGGGCCATTTCTGGCCTCTGGAGGGCCTCCGGGGGGACGGGCTGTTTTTTGCCCTCCACAGGCTCCTACAAAGCCTCTGGAATCTGGAGGGCAAAAAACAGGCCTACCAGGCCCACCGTGCCATCCGTGTCAAAAGCGGGTCGGCCATTGAATTATGAGTGTGGTCACGCATGTGCGCAACCCTCCTGCACTCCCCTCGCTTTTGGCACGTGACGGCAAAAAGATTAGCCATTACTGCTATAAGGCAACTATTGTTTCACATTCTAATACGCAAATTAATGAGCAACTGGCAGAATGGTTCCCCAGGTTTTTTTTATGGCTATAGTATCTTAATTCTCCTAATAATTCAATTTAATGATATTTAAAATGAGAAAATTTCTAGAATCTTTTCAGATTTATCCAGATAACATGGTCTGTATAACTAACCACTGTGGTCTAACAAAAAGTACTGAAGCAGTGCTTTGGCCATTTCCAGAAACAATTGGCCAGAAAACAACTAACTCGAAGCTGCTAAGAAAGACACATCAAGCTTTTACCCCATCATCTCTAGAGGAAATTTGAGTAAAGGACTTTTTTACTGAGCTGCAAAGAAGAACCAAACTGCTATCATCTATACATTAAAGTGTCTTAAATAAATGTTCTCAGATTTATACACTTCTTTTCAACATCTCATTTCCAAGTTTGTAATTATGAAAAACTGACTCAATAATCCCCTTTTAAAGACACCGGAGCTCTTACAGAATCCTGAACCTTGGCAAAAGCTACTCCATTTTATCTTCCTACTCACTCCCATGAATTAAATGCAATCAACATAAATCTGAAAAATGTGAAGAACTAATGAAAAACTGTCCCTAGAGGAGCATCACAACAATGCAACTGCTGAAAATGTTCACATTATTGATCTCCTGTCAAATTCAGCTACAATTCAGGCCTTGGAAGAATTATTTATCCACCAGGAGGCTACTCTTAAAATATCCAGTTTAAACACTGGGACATATGAAATTAATTTGTCTCCAAATGTCTTAGGTGCATCTAACAATGGGCCATTCTGAGGCCATCATGTTCTTGATCATTCTATTTACTTTCCCTGAACTACATTCAGTTAAATAAAATCTTTTCTGGGATGAATGTAGATTCACCTTGTGAATCTGGGTGGCATAAAAATTTAAACAAGTAAGCAAATAAATAATTGAATGAATGAATGAATGAATGCATAACTTTGGAGAAATCTTGGTTTGGCTGTGTAATTTAGAGGACAGTAAGGATAAGGACCTACTAGATCCACTCCCTGTGTAGGAGGTGTACAACAGGAGAAGTGTGCCCAGTAAGGATATGAAACCAAGGGGTACATTGTGCGTGTATCTCCCTGATCCTGCTGGTTCCCTAAATGGCAATGATATTTCCTATCATTTTGAATCAGAAAATATACAAATATTGCAGAGTAGATTCTAAAATGCATTTAACAGAATTTAAAACAAAGCAAAACAAGCCTATATAAACTGCTTCCTTGAACACCAAATTTGCTTTAGGTCTATATTTTCCACCCCAGCTGCCTACAGTTATAGAAACTGTAATTTTCTAGACTTCAATTAATTCCAATTCTACTAGCAATGCTGGAACTTGAACCTGGGATCTACTTACAAAGCATGGCTATGCTCCAATTTTTTCTCAAACTATACACAGCAGTGGTGGGTTGCTCCCGGTTCACACCAGTTTGCAAGAACTGGTAGTAAAATTTTGCAGTAGTTCAGAGAACCAGTAATAACATTGGCTGGCCATGCCCCTGAACCGGTCCCCAGACTGTTCGCCGCTCGCTTATCCCATCCACCTCATCAGAGGCTTTTTTTTTTTTTTTTACCTTTTAAAAGCATTTTTTCTACAACCTCTTCGGCTGAAAAAATGCTTTTAAAAGTAAAAAAACAAAAGCCTCTGATGATCGCGTGGTTCAGCTGGGATCGTCACAGGCTTTTAAAAGCATTTTTTCTACAACCTCTTCAGCCGAAGAGGTTGTAGGAAAGAAAATGCCTTTAAAAGCGTCTGGCAATCCCAGCTGAGTTGCCTGATTTACAGAGGCTTTTAAAAGCATTTTTTTCTGCAACCTCTTAAGGTTGTAGAAAAAATGCTTTTAAAAGTAAAAAAAAAAAAGTTGGTCATGTCCACCAAGTCACATTACCCCCCCACCAAGCCACGCCCACAAAATAAGCCACGTCCACAGAAACGGTAGTGAAAAATTTTAGAACCCACCCCTGATACACAGTCTTCAGTTCTAAATCAGCCAACTTTAAATGAGAAAAAAAAAAGCATGGCAAAATACATTAGCAATTGAGCGAGAGCTTTAATCTCGCTTACAGACCTCCGCCGAGAAAAAATGAGAAAATGTCCTGCTATTTGCATTCATTTAAGGAAACGGTGAAAGCACCTTCAGCATTTAGGCAGCTGCAGAGAATTATGGAAAATCTAATTTTATTTATTTTGCAACACAACCCAATAAAAGAGAACAAAAGCATCACTGAGACATTTTCTTTTCGTGTATAGAGATTCATCATGATAGCTGGCATGAGGCAGCTCTTTTATTAGGTGTTGCTTAAAGACGAGGAGAAATATCCAAATGCAATTAAACTGCCAATAGGGCACTGATTAAATTTGGCCTTTTGGTTTCTCTTGCACCCTTTTCTGATCCCTTCCTCCTATGCCATTGATTTAGTATTGTTAACCTTTCTTTATTACTTGTTTATGTTCTTCTATTATGCTGAAACATCAATAAGGAGCTTTTTGAAAAGGACAAAAGAGGCAAACAAAGTAATGTTGAGGAAAGGTCAGGGGATGCAGAAAGAAAGGGCCAGTTTGCTGCAGGGAGGAAACTGACAGCACTGAAAGGTTACTGTTCCTACTGCTAAAGGAAGGAAGGGACAGGGAATACACACTTATCATGAAACCAGGGCTGGCAAAATGAAGACAGCTGATTTCTCCTGCTTCTGACCACCAGGGGCAGGAAACGCCATGCTGCCCACTGGTTCTCAGGGCAAGAAATACTTTCTGCATTTCCCTTATGGTGGAAAAAAGAACCTACTAATGACAAAAGAATGGTAGAAGAGAGCATTGCCTCTGAAAGTAAACTGACTGTGGAGAAAATGGGTAGAAAAATATTGTAATTAAGGAATTCTTCAAAAATAGAACTGATAGCCCTTTAGTATCTAAGTCTACTTCATAGCTAGTTGTTTCTAAAACAGGACCATTCATATAGGGAATATATAGAATATATGGAACTTCTTACTGTTAAGATAATATATTATATATTTCTTTCATTTGTTCTTTTTTTCATTTTTTAAAAAAGTACTTTTTATGTTTTCTTTTTCTTGAAAATTGTTTGTAATGATTTTATCAGAATTATCTTTCAGGTTTTTTTTCTTTTTTCTCATTATTTTGAAAGCAATAAAATAATTTTTTTTTAAAAAATGAATACCTGTGCAAAGGTCTATGTCAGAGTTTCATGTAGCAGGGAATTAAAAAAATGTCAAAATGGTGGGTGTTACTTCACAATTTAAGCCCCACCCCACTTTATAAGCATTGATGTAAAGAAACAGTAGGACTTCCATCATATAGGTGCAGCCATCATCTTGGTATCTCCCAATACCCCTGAAAATAAATATAAGCATAGTGAAACAAGATTTTTTTTATTGGATTGAACTCAAGAAAAAAGTTGAGCAAAGTCACAGTCCTACTCTACTGTACTCTGCCCCTGGCCTAAAGGAAAATATGTTTATGCATGAAGTTTCTGCATTCATAGATACCATTCATTTCAATGGACAAAACAATTTTGGAAAATTGAATTGTCGAAGCATGGAAAAACCAGTCCATTGTCTTCTTTCTCTATTTTCACTGAAGTGAAGGGTCATTTCATTTCTTTTTTTTCCTTTTTTCTTTTCTTTCCTTCTTTCTTTCTTTCTTTCTTTTTTTTTTGTGAAAAGTGTATGGGAATAGATCAAGGCATCAGACTGTAGATTTGTCAACATGATCTCTTTCAAGCCACTTTATATTAAAAGGAATTAAGTAGTATGCAGGCATGGTGTTAAATTGCTCCTGTTGTGTATATTTAAAATGATCTATGATGTTAAATTGCTCCTGTTGTGTATATTTCTGACCTATGGTGTTTTTGGAATTCCGAGCCAAATTTCTTCTGATTGAAATAGTTTTATGTTTTGTAGCCATGATTTTCAATATAATTTATCATCCAGAATCAAAGCTAAATTATCATAAAACAGAATGTTCTGAACAGAACATTTAGAAATTTTGGCTATAAGACATTTGACTAGACCAGCCATTTTCTTCCCTCTCTGAAAAAGCTGCAAGAACTGTGCATTTAAAATTTTATTCTATATAAGAAAGGGAGATCTCTGAAATGAAAGCAAACCAATCCATTTAATTAGAGCCCAAATATACTATATAGTACCCTGGCATTTCTAGATGGTGCCTAAGTTATTTGCTTTTATATCCTTTTTTTCTCATAGCTCGATCACATTTTCTTTTCATCTTTCATTGAAATGCCATCTATAGTAAAGTGATTCACAAATTCCATTCATAAATACAGCTAGGGTGGTTTGTAACCCATGGTTATAAATGGTACATTAAATAAAGAATTAAAATGATAAACTGAAGTAATAATTGAACATAATTAGAATGATGGAATGTTGTACAGATTACGCCAGGCAAAAGTTTTTACAAAAATAAAAAATAATCACCAATAATTATAAAACTGGACATGAGATGAGAGAGTAGATTATCTCATTTGTAGCATTTTAACTGATCTGAATCAAGCTACTGGGAACTGAAATGTAAATGAAACATGTGTTGAAGGTGCTTCAGAAATAGGACACACTAATAACAATTCAATGTTTCAGAACAGAAACTCCCTTGAGATCCCTTTCCCACCTGACTATTAAAAAAAAAAAGAAAGAATGAGAAGTTACCATGCTGAAAAACCATCTTCCTTGATTTTAGGAATATCCTATTTCCATAAAAGCATTGTGAGATTCTTAAGAAATAGAAATAGTGGGTGGGTGGAGTTCCTTGCTTTTTTTTTTTTTTTTGAAGTATGATCAGCTAAAATTACATGTTAAAGAATGATGCCTAGAAAAAAAGAATGGTAGTACAACCTTTCAGTACAACTTTCTGGCAATTGAAGTTTATGCCTAGCCATGTACATTGCAGCCATTTTTTGCAACTAAGCTTCTGTCATAAGGAAAGATTCAGTTATTAGGCAAACAATTTAATGTCTGAGATCAATCATCAGCTAGCTTGGAAAACATGAGGGATTTAACAGCTAGCTTACTCTCATACGCTCCACGCTCAGAGAGCTCTGTTGCTCCACGCTACAGAGAGCTTTCTAGCACTTCATTTAAGAAGTCAGTCATTGAAAGTAAGTTGACCAACCTCCATCCGTTCACCACAATTAGGCTCAAATGTTGGAATTTTAGCTAGTGTTGTAGTGGTAAACGAAATCCAAAAGTCAGTTATGGATACCAGCAATATTTCTTTTCACCCCTCAACTAGTAGCAGATATCTATATAGTGCAAAGTGATATGTGTTTTCAGGATGAAGACAGAGATGGCAATAGTACACCCATGTATAAAATGTTGCATTCAAGAAAGTTTAGGAATTTCTTTAGAATTTGAGCCAAAAACTGAAAGCAGATGTTTACTAAGTACTGTAAGATTTATTCTGCCTATAAATGAACCTGGAGGAGAGGAGAGGAGAAAGAGGAGAGGAGAGGAGGGGAGAGGAGAGGAGAGGAGAGGAGAGGAGAGGAGAGGAGAGGAGAGGAAAGGAAAGGAAAGGAAAGGAAAGGAAAGGAAAGGAAAGGAAAGGAAAGGAAAGGAAAGGAAAAGAAAAGAAAAGAAAGGGAAGGAAGTTTTGCAATAGGAGAATTAGAGTAGGTGAAAGGAATCAAGGGATGAGGGTTTTCTGAGTTTTATTTTATTTTTATTTTTTTAAATTTGATTTATATGCCGCCCTTCTCCGAAGACTCAGGGCAGCTTACAATGTGCTCAGCAATAGCCTTCATCCTTTTGTATATTTATACAAAGTCAGCTTATTGCCCCCACAAACTGGGTCCTCATTTCACCTACCTTAGAAAGGATGGAAGGCTGAGTCAACCTTGAGCCTTGGCGAGATTCGAACCCTGCAGTAATTGCAGGCAGCTGGTCTTAAGCAGCTTAATAACAGGGTGCCTTAAACCCTTGTACTACCAAGGCTGTCAGTTGTTTATAATTTCTCTAGCAAATTTCTACAAATTTGCTTTGTAATAGCAAACTCAGCTATTGTGTTTGATGTCTTCCTGTATATGTAGGCAGGAAAAGGTTGAAAGTCAAATGAAAAGGGCAGTTATAACTGAACTCTAAGTGAAGCTGACAGAGAATTGAAATTGTAAGAAAGTGCCTTTGACACTGTGCTACAGTAGAGACAGCCACAAATGAGTTCACTTTGATTTTTTTTTTTTAAAAAGTCATAGGTGATAAAAGTCAGGTTATTGAAAACAACCCCACTTCTCGTTAGTTGATCTACAAATGGTCACATGTTGAGAATCTCTATGTATTATTCAGGGAGGGAGATTAGCTAATAATCTGACTGCACATAAAAGTAACAAGAATTGTTATATGAGAAGCAGAACGGGAAAGAAATAGCAGGACATGGGAAGTTCAGAATTGCAGGAGTAAGTAAACTAGACTGCACTATAATTATCTTGTTTAATGGATATACAATTCTTAGGAAAGAAACAATGCTAGAGAAGTCAGAAACTACTAAAAAACATATATGTGGAATTCAAAAGTACAGTCAGGCAGTCCTTGGGGGAATAGCTTGAAAAAGCACCAGTAGTGAAGTGGCAAAGTAAAGAAGAAAAAAAAAGCTGCTACATTAACTGAATAACTCTATTAATTGAGAAAGTAAATTCACAAGTTCTTTAAAAAAAATGAATAATTTGTCATATATTAAAAAGAAAAGGAAGGAAAAATATGAAAGAAAGAGCAGTAAGACATAATCCCAGGACATTCATCAAGAATTGCCAAGAAGCATCATGTTGAAAGCTGTATTTCTAATTCATTACTGGATGTTGAATTTTTAAGACTTACTGGGCAGTATTAAGCTGATACTTAGGCTACTCAAGTGATAACATAGATTGTCTTTTAGTTTAACTAGATTCTAGGTAAACTAAGGGTATTAAACTAATGGGGCATGGGCCGGATGCGTCATGTGCAAGCCATGCCCACCCCAGTTCCATGAAGGGAAAAACATGTTTCGTCACGTGATGGCAACGTAATGCTATGAGGTTGACACCTGTGATCTGGAAGCATTGTAAAAGGAATGGACAGTAACAGTTTATTCTTCTCTCATTAGAGTAACTTTCATATTCTGGGTTCTCATTTATTTGTTCCCATCATATGCACATTTTTGTGCTAAATGATTTGAGATCCATAATTTCAAAATTATATTGAAATTAGATGAATTATAATCATGGCATAGAGTCAAATTACTACTACTACTACTACTTCATCATTCACATTTTGCAAGGAAGGATTGTGAACTGCTAATTTATGTTGATTCTGCCTGTCATGCATAATCTGTAAAGTTGAACAGAGTTAGAAAGGTTTTAGATAATCACAGAAATAAAATACTGTCTCAAGGTTTTTAAATCATTTCCAGTTCCAGTGCTTTCTTTAATTACTTAGAGAACAATCCTGTGATTTTTAAGAGACAGTAATTGGGAAACTAAAAAATCCAAAAATAATTCTCTCTAAGTCACCAGAAGCAATAGTGGTAAAATACAATAGAAACACGGTATACAATGTAAAAAAATAGAATTTGATTCTGGATCTCTTCTCACTAGTGTTGTCTATGACTGTCTTTTTTGAGTTCAGAATATTTAGATTCATTAGACATTATAATCTGTGCACAGAATCATTAAGAATAAAACCCTCTGTGATGGAGTAGAGAACATGCATTGAAACTAGAATAAAAAAGTTAAATAATATTGATTTTGCATTACAAAAAAAATCTTAACCGTTTCAATTTCTATTCATTATTTGGCAAATTCTATTATAAAATAATATTTATTAAATATTTACAATAAAATTAACACATAATTATTGAAAAGCAATATAGGAAGCAAAATATAGAAACACATAAACACAGGACTAAAACGAAACAACAAACATGACTAACCGAGAGTTAAGCTCACTCTCCAATTAATATTAACTAATATCATCCTAGCCAAACATTTCAATGCAATCAAGTTCTTTTTACTAACTACAAAACAATTGGCCTGTTTTTATCAAAATTATAAAGAGTTATAAAGCCTAGTAAATATCTAGTTAATCTAATTAGACTATCTTATAACCCTTCTCCTAACTTTAACCTTCTTTTGAGCCAGACAAAGCATCTGTCCCAACTTCTATTATATACTGAATCTTTCTTGTCTTTTAAGATATACGTTAGCCTGTCCATCTCAGCACATCGGAGAATCTTGTTTATTATCAGATGGTCAGGGGGCGTATCTGCATCTTTCCACAGTTGAGCAAATGCCATTTTCGCCGCTGTTGAGACATGGACAAATATATACCAATCCTTCTTGTCAATGTAGTCCGGTCTTATTCAAAGTAAGTAGAGGTCTGGGTGAAGGGGAAAGCTCAACCTGTTATTTCCAGCAGCCACTGCTGTATTTTCCCCCAATAGCGTCTAGTTGATGGACAAATCCACCACTGATGGAAGAAAGTACCCTTGGCCGACCCACATTTCCAACATCTATCAGAAGATCCTGGGAACATCTCAGCGATTCTGGCGGGGGGGGAGATACCAACGGTAGATCATTTTATAAAAGTTTTCTTTGAACGGGGAAGAAAAGGTCAGCTTCATAGTTTTGTTCCATACATTTTGCCATGCATCAAGCTGAATTGTTGTTCCAATATTTCTCCCCCAGGCAATCATCGTGTCCTTTACAATCTCCTCCACCATAAAATTGGACAGAAGAAGATTGTAAACATTGGAAATAAATTTCCTTCGGCCACCTAGGAGAAGCTTGTCAAAAGTTTGTAAATGAAGGGAAATACCATGTTCCTGTTTATCCCTAGCGAATCTAGTTTGAATTTTCACATAGGACCACCAGTCTATGTCTAATCCTCTAGTTTGGAGATCGGCTCTAGGTCTAAGTCTCTCGACTTCATCCAACAAGTCACCATAAACCCA
The DNA here is from genome assembly GCF_059756535.1 of Pantherophis guttatus. Taxonomy (NCBI): domain Eukaryota; kingdom Metazoa; phylum Chordata; class Lepidosauria; order Squamata; family Colubridae; genus Pantherophis; species Pantherophis guttatus. The sequence continues at coordinate 49,644,178 of NC_142068.1, forward strand.
GTTCCTCTTTATATTGTGCACAGTCGGAAGGGTCACTGCCTCTAACGGAGACACCCACTTAGGAATCTGTGTGTAAACTTGCTTCTTCACCATTTCCCAAACCCTTAATAAAATTCCTCTAATATAATGATTAGTAAAATGTTTGGATTGTTTGTCTTTCTGAGACCACAAGAAGGAATGCCATCCCCGCTGCAAATCATATCCTTCAATTGCCAAAATGCGCTTTCTTGAGAGGATCACCCAATCTTTTATCCAAACCAGGGATGAAGCTTGGTAATAAAGCTCCCACATAGGGAGCCCCAAGCCACCCCTTGTTTTGTGCTCTTGCAGCATTTTTTGTTTTATATGGGGTTTTTTACTCTGCCAAATAAATTTACTTAGAATTTGGTCTAATTTCCTAAAAAAATTTTTATCCAATCTTGCAGGAGCCATTTGGAATAAAAAGATCCATTTCGGTAAAACATGGGCTTTTATCGTGGCAATTCTACCCAAAAATGAGATCTGAATATGCCGCCATCTCTCCACTTCATTCGCTGTGTCTATTAATAATTTGGAATAATTGAGCTCTTTGATAGAAGAACATCTATTTGTAAGCCAAATACCTAAATATTTAAGTTTTTTGACACAATTAATCCCCATAATACTTTGGATCTGTTCCTTTTGGGCACCTGATAAATTTTTTGTTAACATTTTGGTTTTATCCTTATTGATTTTTAATCCCGCTACCTCTCCGTATTCATCTAATTTAGTAAATAATTTTGGTCCCATAATAAGGGGATCTTCTAATATGAAAACCAAATCGTCGACGAATGCTTGGAGTTTGTATTCTTTTTTTTTTTAATTTGATTTATATGCCGCCCTTCTCCGGAGACTCAGGGCGGCTTACAATGTGCTCAGCAATAGCCTTCATCCTTTTGTATATTTATACAAAGTCAGCTTATTGCCCCCACAACTGGGTCCTCAATTTACCTACCTTAGAAAGGATGGAAGGCTGAGTCAACCTTGAGCCTTGGCGAGATTCGAACCTGCAGTAATTGCAGGCAGCTGGTCTTAATAACCAGCTTAATAACAGGGTGCCTTAAACCACTGTGCTACCAAGGCTCTTCCCCATTATTTGGCAAATTCTAATGGGGTCCATGCATACATCACTAAATAATTGGTGTGTTAGTTACATAAGTTATTTACTTGTTAAAATACAAATATCAGCTTTCTGAATAATCTCTACTTGTGGCAAAACACATAACTGAAAAAAAAATAAAGGAATTAAAAATATTCCTGTTACATGGTCTAAATATTACAACATGTATATTAGAACTTTAAATGTATACAATGTGTTCAAAAGAAGCCTTTAAATTTGAAATGCTCTCCCAACAAAGTTTTAAAAGTTCTATAGCTACAAAAGACATAGAAAAAACTTCTAGTTGTCTATAAATCAGGGGTGTCAAACTGGCGGCCCATGGGCCAGATGCGTCATGAGTGGGCCACGCACACCTCAGTTCCATGAAGGGGAAAAACATCACGATACATCATGTGATAACGCCATGAGTTTGACACCTAGTTTATATCCTTCTAAGCTGAATCAACAACTATGATGCCATTATGTCATTGAGAAATATTTTCAAACTTCTAATGATGAATTTGCTTCTTGAGCTACACAATTAGATGGATTTAGGATATTTAAAAACGGTCTCCTAAAGCATAGCTGTCCTGCTTTGCTTTTCATTACGTGATGCTTAGAGAATCGTATAAGTGGGGTGCGCTAAACTTCAGTATTTCTATTTTGGCAAAGGGCAATATAACTGGATAATGATGCTAAGGTAAGGAATGGAAGAGAAAGGTGACAGAAATCTGCTGCAAATGGATGTAATATTTTTCCATATTTGGCAGGCCATATTAAGTTTTTTTAATATAACATTTATTTTTTTCTTTTCCCCTCCTCCTTAAACAAGGTCATATAAATTATTGATTTAAAATCAGTTGCATATACAACATATATTGTTATCAAAGGATTATTTTCCATATTTGAGAGGAAAGAGAGACAAAAATTGGTAATGTTCAAAACAAGGAAACCAGGCATAGATATCTTTCTTGATCAATATTAGGTTGCTTTCTTTGCTATAAAATATGTGCTCAGCAAATGATTATCAATCATTTACTACAGATTTAGCTGTAGTATTAAGACACTAGTTTCACTCTGTGACTAATTGCTCCAAAATAAGGATATATATTGCAATTCTGACAGCCATGCAATTAGGTAGCATCACACACAAAATTCCAATTTATGTCCAGAGTTCATGAAACAGCTAGAAAAATCTTCTCTGTCTCTGCTTTTGTCAGTTTGGGTGGGGGGGAGGGGAGAACACATTGCTATTTTATCAGATAAAATAATAGTTTAAATTGCCCAGACCTTTAAAGGGCCTTTAAAGGTCTGAAGGGCCTTGGTAGCACAGTGCTCTAATGCACTGTTATTAACATCTGCTGCTTGCAATTACTGCAAGTTCAAATCTCACCAGGCTCAAGGTTGACTCAGCCTTCCATTCTTTCTAAGGTAGGTAAAATGAGGACCCAGTTTGTGGGGCCAATAAGCTGACTTTGTATAAATATACAAAAGTATGAAGGCTATTGCTTAACGCATTGTAAGCCGCCCTGAGTCTCCGGAGAAGGGCGGCATATAAATTAAAGCAAAAAAAAAAAATAAAAAATAGAATGAATATCATACAAATACAATAAATAAATAAAATTGTAGGGTTTTTTTTTTACTTCATATAAACTATCTAGAGAAAGGTCAGTAGTGGTTGTTGTATATTTTACAACTGCATTTCATATCAGCAACTTGTTATGGAACAAATTCTTCAAAAGCTCCAGTAAAATCTGCAATGGAACCTCTGATATCTTTGAGCTAAGTGCATCCTTATCATGAGTTGAAAGTCCAAGTGTCCTTGTGATTCAATGCCCTCTTTTTTTCTTTTTTTTCTTTGACTCAGGCTGCCACTTCTACATGTGCTTTACATTCAGTTGAATAAAGCAGTCTGCAAATTAATATGATAAATAAAATATTAACAAATATTGGCACAAATTGAATGAAACCCAAGCATATTGGTCAAGTACAGACACCCTATTAGTCTGCAAACTGTGGCATCATATTAAAACTCTTAAGTCTATAAATTTTCAAAGACAATTCTGTACTTGATCAGCTTCTGCTCTTTCCAAGTTCTGTTTAAGCAGTTGCAAAATCTGGTTGTCAATAGGTACAAATTAATAGTCTGTCTCAGTATTCCAGCTCAGATAGAAACTTTGTGTGTATTGACAATCAAGTTCTTGATTGTCAATACACACAAAGCTCTTCCCTGAAGTCACCTGTAGGATTCTTATTACGCCTCTTTTAAATTGTATATAGTCAGAGGTGGGCTGCTGCCAGTTCAGACCGTTATTCCAATTCTGCATGGAAAAGGATCTGAAAATGGCCACTAAAACAGCCTGAAAATGCCCCCCAAAATACCCCCCAAACAGGCCATTTTTGACCTGAAAAACGGCTTGAAAACAGCACAGAAAACAGCCTGAAAATGGCCCAAAAAAAGCCCAAAAAGCAGGCCATTTTTTCGGACTGTTTTCAGGCCGGGTTTTTTTTTTTTTTTGGAGGGGTGTTTCTGGCCATTTTTTTGGCAAAAAAGGCCTGAAAATGGCTCCAAAACAGCCTGAAAATGGCCTGAAAAACATCCAAAAAACAGGCCATTATTTAGGCCATTTTCCAGCCAAAATTGGCTCAAAAAACAGTCTGAAAAAAGTTTTAAAAAGGCCTAAATCGCCCAAAAAAGCTGTTTGCGAGAGGAAGAGAAGCTGGGTAAGCCGGACCCGGATGTGTCCCAGGTCCCTTCGTCTCAGAAGCAGCAACCTCACACTCTTCCCCTCTCAGATAGCTCCATTCTTCACATGGGATTACCCAGCAATGGAGATGGAGAGGGAGAAAGAGGCAGCATTTCTGTGTGCTCCCACACTCTCCCCTCAATGCTAGTGGATTCCACTGTCCCTTCTCCCTCTCTGTCTCTGCTGCTGGGTGATTCCTTGTGAAGAAGGGGCTAGCAGAAATGGAAGAGTGCAATGTTGCTGTTTCTGGGATAAGGGGACCCAGGAAGCACCTGGTCCAGCTTACTCAGCTTCTCTCCCTCTCACAGCCAGCTTTCCCAGTCTAGCTTGATGCAGTCTCTCTCTCTCTCTCACTACACACACACACACACACACACACACACACACACACACACACAGAGAGAGAGAGAGAGAGAGAGAGAGAGAGAGAGAGAGAGAGAGAGAGAGAGAGAGAGAGAGAGAGAGAGAGAGAGAGAGAGAGAGGTTGGATTTTTCTTTCCTCCCGCCCCCTCCCACTGGAGACCCCTGAATTCCCTTTCCAACCCTGTCCCAAACAGATACCACCCACACAAGTGATGTAGAGTTAGCCACACCCACTCAGTCACATGACCCACCCACCCAGCCACACCCACCCAACCAGTCATTAGGGCACAGAACTGGTTGTTAAAAAATTTGGAGCCCACCACTGTATATAGCAATGTATCAATAACATTAATATTTACCTGAAATGTAATATTAACCAAAGCAACTTTTATATAAAAACTTACAATCATAATTATAAATGATTTCATATTCTAGGCTACCTGTACTTCATTAGGAACATTTACCCTTGAAAAGAAAATGAAATATGGTATTCTGAATAATAATTTGGAGCCAATTTGGATATTAGGACCATGTTTCTTTGGTGACAGGATTGCCTGAAAGGAATTTTTATAACATGATATGAGTTGACTCAGACTATAAATAATAAACAAGAGCATCTATTGTTTGAGAAGTGCCTAAAACCAGCTGCTGGGGAAAAATGCATAGAAGTAGAAGCAATGTGTGTATATTCAAATTCAGACAAAATTAACATTAAAAATAAAACCATAAAATGAAAAAGTGGAAAAAGAAAAGGGAGAGAAGCAAATAGGTAGAAGCTGTTCAAAATTGCAGCACTCTTAAATTATTCCATAGATATCACCTATAAGAAATTGTGAAGGAAAAAAAAATACATGTCCATAACATAAAACATCAACATCTCCTCCTACCTTCACAGGTAGATAAAATGAAATGAACTAAAAAACCACCATCAATTCCTAAACAAAAACCAAACCAAAACATTCTTAAGTATCAGACAATTACCTCAGAGGCCCTGCAGCCAGGCCATCCATGCCCCGACACCTGCCTCTTGGTGGCAACACCAGCATGTACAGGAGGAGCCCACATGGCCGCTGGCCCACTTCTGCTTTTTTGTGGCTGCAAGGAAGCTGAGCAGGATGCCAGTGCCACAGCAGCAAGGTGAGGCAGGTATTGGGGCATGGGTGGCCTAGCTGCGGGGACCCTGAAGTAAACCAGTGAAGAGAACATGGAGCATCTCCACCCCCCTGTCTTGCAACAAGCAGGCAGAAGAGGGCCTCCTGAACATGGAAAAAGAAATTGACACTCCCCAAAAATAAGCTCTAGTGTTATTTTGAATCCCAAAAGAAAATAAGACTCGATCTTATTTTCGGGAAAACACAGGTATATCCAGTTCTGGATAACACACTTTAAGAAGAATTCAGAGAAAATGAAAAAGACAATATAGATTAAGAGAATGCCAGAAATTATATGCCTATATAATTATAGGCATAAGAACTAATGACTGAACAATATTACAGTAGAAGTCTTCATATACCTGAAAACATATTTCAGAAAAAAATGATGTCAATTCTCTTAGTTTAGAGTATGGGACACAAAGTAATGGATTTCACTCATACAAATCCAGTTTCTAACTGAATGAGGGAGTGGAACTGGGGAAGGGAAACTTTTGTAGTAGGAGCCATAATTTAACAGTGAAAACAGTTATCTCTCCATCTCTCCCCCTCCCTCCCTCCCTCCCTCCCTCCCTCCGTCCATCTGTCTGTCTCTGTCTCTGTCTCTGTCTCTGTCTCTCTCTCTCTCTGTCTGTCTCTCTCTCTCTCTCTCTCTCTCTCTCTTACACACACACACACACACTCACACACACACAGAATGTTAGTAATTTTTTGCAAGCCTATTGGACCATATTCTAGAATTTCAATATTTGAATGTAGGCTTGATTCAACATTTTTTACTACCAGTTCTGTGGGCGTGGCTTGGTGGGCATGGCATGGTTTGGTGGGTGTGGCAGGGAAAGGATACTGTAAAATGTCCATTCCCACCCCACTCCAGGGTAAGATTACTGCAAAATCCCCATTTCTTCCTGATCAGCTGGGCTTGGGAGGCAGAGAATAGATGGGGGCAGGGCCAGTCAGAGGTGGTATTTACTGGTTCTCCGAACTACTCAAAATTTCTGCTACTGGTTCTCCAGAACTGGTCAGAACCTGCTGAATACCACCTCTGCTATGTACCTGATTGAGCAGTTTGGTTATCTTTGTCCTTTCCTGTCCTTGCTGAATGAGTTGAATGCCCTCCCCTGAAAGCCATGTCTTGTGCTTCCTTTTTTTTAAAAAAAAAATATTTTGGCACCACACTAAGATATCTGTCTTTTGTCAAGTATTTTATATTTTAAATGTTAATAGTACCATTTTCGTGCCTGGGTTATATTAGAATTGATAATTGAAAATGCAAGTGATTGCAGGCTCTACTAATGAAGACCAAAAAGTACATTAAAAAAAATGAGATGAGGTTTAAATATAAATAATATATAGATGAACTATAAAGAAGAACAAATTAATAACAGGTTTAGGAATTTATTTTCAAACTGATAATGACAATATTGAAGTGGTGGATAGGTTTTGCCTTTTAAGATCAACTATCATCAATAAAGTCACCAGCGATGTATGCTTTGGAAAAGATAGTCAGATACCAAGATGTGCTTATACCTACAAAGGTAAATGGTTTTCCTGTTACAATCTATGAAAGTGAAAGTTCTACTTTGAAGAAACAGTATAGAAAGAATATTGGGACATCTAAACGTTGGTGATGGAGAATACTGTGAGTTCCATAGATACCTAAGAAAATGCAGAAATAGACAATCAAACTGGGAAAGATGTAAGGCAGGGTGTCAAATGGGTGGCCAATGGGCCACGCCCATCACAGCTCTGCAAAGGGGAAAAACATTGTGAAACATCATGTGACGGCAACGTGACACTGCGAGTTTGACAGCGTGGTGTAATGAAAGAAAGGATAATCATCTGTGCCTGGACTCATGTGGCAAAGGATGCATCATAATAAGATCAGAAGGACCAGATTGGAAACTGATCATCCTGAAGAAAATCTGTTTCTGTGATTAATAGTTGACACCAACTTCATAATTACACTAGAATAATATGCTCTTTTGAATTTCTTTTCTTATGTTCTTTGTTGATCTGGTGTTTTTATTGATTTACTTTTTGTAGATTTTATACTTTTAACATTGCAATTCCCATTTTGGGAATTATAATGTTCAAATACAGTATGTGCCACGATGGTAAACAGAACATACAAGTGAGGAAAGAAAAAAAAAAAAAAGGAAAGACAGAAAAAGATCTGATCTACATGAATGTCCAATTTATTTCAGCGATAGAATGTGTTAGACATGTTTGTGTAATCTGAACTAATGACAATGTCATGACAATGACAATTAAAATTTTGGAGAAGAGAAAAAGAAAGACTGGTCAAGACAATGGACTAACTGTAATACAGGAAAACAATTGTTTGAAAATATTTTCATATGATCGATAAATAGAGGAATCCTCAATTGATTAATTATGAGGAAGAATAGGGAGGATGAAATATAGAGAAAAAAAATGATATTCCAGAAACGTAGAGAAAGAAGAAAAATAAATGTCAATTGGGGTAGACCTAAGAAAAGCGAGATCACATACACTTACAACCTTTCCATGTAATGAAATGTCTGTTTCTATTTTTTTCCCCCATTATACTGATTTTCTTTGACTAGTCACGTTTAATAGTATGTTTTTGTTTTTAAGCTGATCATCTTGTGATTTCAAAGTGAATAATGTTCCTGCGGATGCCTTTATTTTGTACTATGTTTCAGTAAAATATTAGTATCACTATTAGATAAAAAGCATGCATGCTTGGAATTAATGTTTCCTTATGGTGAGGAATATGAAGCCACAGCAACTCTACTCTGTGATTTGTAGGATAAAACAGGTCTAGAAATAAAGAGTGCTGGGTGTGTTAATATTATACAATGTATTTATGACGAACAAGCAGTGTGGAGGAAGGAGGTGGGATATTAAGGCTATCAATTTGCAATTTGTGAATTGTTCCTAGGAATACTACATATAATATTTTATGATGCTTTGTATAATAAAACAGATTAGTGCCTTCCTTATTAATATATATCATAAACTTCTTAAAAAGTAATGAAAGTAATAAATGGAAACACAAAAGTAGCATTGAGTAGTAAATTATTTGCACCTACTTTGCCATACCAAATGACAATTACAGAATATATTTTTGTCTTAAATGAACAAAGTAATGTAACTCTCATCTCAGCATACCAATTTCTTGATAACAATGGTCCAGGCATTTCTTTGAAAGAAGATACATACTGGAATTTCTAAAAGCACTGGATTTATATCCATATCCTGAAGCTAAACATTAAACCATATCTTTAAGCCTGTAATTTATCTCTGGTCGATTGCAGTCTATGTATCATTTATCATTTACAAGTAGCTACTCTAAAATAGATAGGTGAAATGTTTTGCTTATTTTATTTTTTTCATCAGTTAGCAATAACTCAAGGTAAAGATAAATGAGTCTATGAAACTCACTTTGTTTCACTATTTTTTATATATAACTTTAATACATTGACATTGTTTTAAAAATATTCATGAAAATTAATACAGATTTGTATACATGTTTGTACGAACTTACTTTTTAAAATTTGCATTGCATTTATTTGGAGAATGTGGGGAAAAATTGTTAATACCAATCAACACCACCTTAAACTAAATGAGTCTTTTCTAGGAATCTTGCAGCAAATACTTATGCAATCTTGGGGAAAAATAGAGCTACTTTAAAAAGTTTAACCATCTGCATTAACCATCACCATCCATGTGGATTGAAATGTTACATAGTCCTAATGTTTACTCCTAATGCTTATGGTGATCAGTAGGATAAAGGAGCAAAGAGTCAAAGTTCATGAGTCTACAACATAATCATTAAATAATTTTCATGTCCATCATTGTAAATAAGATCTCTTTCAGATATCTCCTTGAGGCATTCATTGATGTAGTAAGTTTGTTGTCAGGAAAAATAGGGAGTACTATGTCTGACATTTTGAGCTCCTGAGTGAAAGGTGGAATATAAGTCATATTGCTCAGTCAGATATATGATTAGCAATATCAGCTCTCTGGGCATTTATGGATTCAATCAAATTATTAACCTCTTCAAGGTGACTCCAAATGAACTGTTTAAAAGCTCTGAAATAATTAATTTGGATTTATTTGCTCTTGCTTGTTTGGAATAGTAGAGTTCTTCTCTAAATATTTGTTCAATGATTAAAGACCCTTTAGGCAATTTGGTTGAGCATATGAGGGCTTAAAAATGGGTAAAATATGGAGTTTCATTATCCTCAGACTTCAAACACAAAAATTCTCTAGTTCTTTTTTCACTGATACAAGAAATTCTCTGATAGATCAGCAAAAGAAATCAACCTCACAGAAATCTAAAATTACTATTAACAAAACATGGACTATTAACAGAACTTTGCAAGTTTGATTATGTGTAAGGATTGTCTGAGATGCTGATTTTGCTGAAATTTGTCTGAGACGTTTACACATGCATTTTATTTTGGACTCAAGCCGTGCTTTACTTTTGTTGCCTGACTAATGGATCTCACTCTCCCTCCCTCCCTTCCTCCCTCCCTCTCTCTCTCTCTCTCTCTCTCTCTCTCTCCATTAAGGTCATCCTCTTTATTCTCTACAACCCATTTCAAAAAACGTGAACGTTGGGGGCATTATGGGGTGAGCCCTGGTTGCAATGTAAATGATGTAGTAGTTGAGATATTGCACTTGGATCAGGAGAGGACTGTTCAAGTCCTCATTCAAATACAGAACTACAATAGTTACACTTTCTGAGATTTGATGTTGGGTATATAAAATTACATCTTCTTTTGCTTTCAGAGAAACTGCAAGATATAAATACAATAATTAAAAATTATCCAGTTTCTTTCAGGCTTTCCATATGTCTGAAAAATTATCTCTTCCAGAAAATATCCAGTTATTGACATTTAACTGAGTAATTGTTAGTTTCCTGGAGTTTTTCCATACAGTATATTTATAACTTTAATGGAGTTCTTTAGATTATAATTAATTTTCCCTGATATGAAGGTTTTGTATACATCTTCTTCTAATATACTAATGTGAATTTGGTATACAACTTGTCTAATTTACCATTTTGTGTTTTAATACAACATTTTTAAATATGATGTTTTGAAACTTGTTGAATTTGGTACTCAGCAAATTTTGATATGAAAAACTTGTCCTGGTACTCATCTTTTGTTTAGTACTCAATGTACAAGCTAGAATTTATTGGTGTTAGCTGTCTTGTGACTCACTACATTATTCCTTATGGGAAAAATTTGTTTTCTATTCATTATTTTTTGTACTCATCACACCTCCCAGAATCAATTAACAATGAGTATCAAAGTACCACTGTACAGGTGGTTTTTTAATACAACTTTTCCAAATATATTTTATTTTATTTTTATTTTATTTTGAATTTGTATACCGCCCTTCTCCCTGAGGACTCAGGGTGGTGAACAGCCAAGTAAAAACATCAAGTACAAATATTAAAATACAATTAAAAGATATATATAAATTTGGCCCCATTAATTAAAAACGATAAAAAAACAATTAAAAACACTTAAAAAATTAGGCCAGCCTGGCTTGCTGGGAAAAAAAGGTTTTAAGGGCACGGCGGAAGGCACTGAGGTCTTGGATTCTCCTTATCTCTGGGGGCAACTGATTCCAGAGGGTAGGTGCCCCCACAGAGAAGGCCCTCCCCCTGGGGGTCACCAGCCTGCACTGTTTGGCTGATGGCACCCTGAGGAGGCGCTCTCTGTGGGAGCACACGGGTCGATGGGAGGTTGTCGGTGGCAGCAGGCGGTCTCAAAGATAGCTAGTCCCTATGCCATGGAGCGCTTTAAAGGTGATGACCAACACCTTGAAGCGCACCCAGAAGACCACCAGGAGCCAGTGCAGCTCACGCAGGAGCGGTGTTACATGGGAGCGCCATGCTGCTCCCGTCACTACCTGCGCTGCTGCGTTCTGGACCAGTTGGAGCCTCCGGGTGCTCCTCAAGGGGAGCCCCATGTAGAGAGCATTGCAGTAGTCAAGGCGAGAGGTGACGAGGGCATGAGTGACTGTGCACAGGGAATTCCAATCAAGAAAGGGCCACAACTGGCGAATCAGGCGAACCTGACAAAAGGTGCCCCTGGTTACAGCCGTCAGATGTTCCTCCAAGGACAGCTGCGTATCCAGGAGGACTCCCAGATTGCGAGCCCTCTCTGTGGGGACCAACGACTCGCCCCCAATAGTCAGTGATGGAGTCAACTGACTATATCGGGATGCCGGGAGCCATAGCCATTCAGTCTTGGAAGGGTTGAGCTTGAGCCTGTTCCTCCCCATCCAGATCCGCACAGCCTCCAGGCACTGGAACATCACTTCAGGGACATTGTTGGGGTGGCCTGGGGTGGAGATGTACAGCTGGGTGTCATCAGCATACTGGTGGTATCTCACCCCGAAGCCACGGATGATCTCGCCCAGCGGCTTCACATAAATGTTGAATTTATTATTTGGATGATTTTTGGGGGGCCAAAAATGTTTTGATAACACAAATAAATGTTCATACTAAAAATGTTAATATATGCTGGCTAAATAAGTAATATGGGTGCTAAAAAGTGAGAAGAATTTGAGAAAACAACACAAAGAAAGAGGCAGGTTCAGATTTCAGAATTTCAGTTCAGGATTTCTGCAATGGTAACAGCTTTTCCCCCTATGAATTTGTGCAGATTTAGTTTACATATAGTTCATTTTTTGTTTTATGAGTTCTATACTAATTTGAACCAGAAGGCTGCATTACAATGTAGAAATAACTAAAAATTGGTAAGATATGTTAGGAGAGATAAGACAATTCAAATTGATTTATAAAAAAATCTATAACAAAAAAGACAGAAGTGGAAAATAGAAACTTCTGGAGAAAGCAAATAACACCTTTGGGGCATTCTGAGAATTGTTATCTCAGGGCTAAAATGGAAGAAATGAAACTTGGAAACTGAAGAGTTAGGAAAGATACCAAAGATGCTAAGGAATCGATGAAAAAGAGATGAAAGGAACAGAAGTTTAGCCTGCAGCAAGGCAAGATAGAAGAGGAGGGAATGGTTTAGCAACAGGGATTGCAACAGATAATGGAATAAGAGGGAAAGCTGGGTAGCCTTTTTACTATGTCACACAGGAGAGCAAGATTTACCATGAGTAAGCAAATGTCAAAAGAGAAAGTACAAGGCCTTTCTTTCTGCTTTTGGCCAGCTAGAATTCCATTTTCTGCACTTGATAGAGAGGGCACCTTGGGTGTTCAAAGGGAACAGTTGGCAAGCTTCACCAACAGGGAATCATCAAGTAAATCTACTGGGAAAAGATAAAAAGATTCAAGAGCCAAGAAGAGTGAATAGAAGGCAGAAAAACTATACCAGATAGAACCAATCCAATATAGGAGCAGGTGGAGAAGGGAGAGATGCTTGCCTCAGCAGTTGTTGCCTTGGAACAGTTTCCAAACAGTGAGGAGATTGATTTGCCAAAATGTATAAGATGCTGCTATAATATACTATGTCAAGGACACAGATCTATTAACAAACAGGAGAACATAGAACATTGTCTGATAAGCTCTCAGCATTGGGAATTCCACAGTTATTCTTGTTTAGGGTTATTCTTTTTCTTTTGTAATAATGTTGGCCATGTGTATACATGTATAATTGCTATTTGTTTACTGCAAGTAGTAAAGCTGTTTTTGACTGATTCACAACTAGATTCTGATCTTTTGTATTGAACTTGCCAAACACTGAAGTGGGATTTGACTTCCAGGAGCTCCTGCTGGTTGGAATCTCGCCACTTGAATCTGTTTACATTGCAAAAGAGCTGAATATGTTCCCACAGAAGTCTCAACTCCAGGATATTTTCTGCTTTGACTATATCCAGAAAGTTCAGTTTTAGCTGACCATGAGAAAATGGTTCTGAGTAACAGAAGCATGCCTAAGCCACTGAAATATGCAACACTTTGACTCAATCCTATTTGTGTCATGCTGGAATCCATTTTGATAGATTGTATTCTCAAGCAAAAAGTAAATTTAACAAATAGTTCATTCAAATATCATTCAGTATCATTAGTAAATTCTTTCTCTAGGTTTGTTCATTTCTATATCATTTTCAAATGCAAATATTATTTCATTTATTTCCTTCTTTTTCTTTGAGAGCTCAGTTCAGTTCTCAAGTCATAGAAAGATATGATTCTTCTGTGTATTTCGGAGGTACACATTGGCTACTTTTTTGCAGTCAACAAAGGAAATAACAGCCTTTCATAATCTCTGGGTCTTTTCAAGGTCTTCCATAGCTTTGTAAGTAGTACTAAAAATATAAAGTGAAAAGTCTCAATGCATTCATTTATTAAACATGAACATATTGATCATCCAAGTATTCTCAGAGTGACTTATGTGATCAGACTTAAAGTTTATAAAAATGGTAAGCACTGGTGAAAGTGTAAAGCATACTGTAAATATATTGGATGAAAGGAAAGATAAAGATATTTTTGAGAACCTCATTGTTCACTTATTGATCTAAGCCATCAAAACTAGAGAGCCCTAAATAAGAATTTATGATTTCTAGTCATGTCATATTTAACTATGGTAAAATTTAGGGCAGATATTTTATCCCTGGAAAGTATACAGAATTTGTCTGAGAACAGATTTCATTGCATCTATAACAGGAGGTCAAGATGAAGATTACAGCCTGCTTGCTCATTTTCGACAGCATGCTTGACTAGTACTCTTCTGATATTGTCTTATATGCTTACATATTTGTTATGACACTACAGTTTTTCTTATCTTTGGTCACCAATGGCAACATCACCAGATATGAAAATATATGCATGTGTTTTTCAAGTAAATCTATATGCATTTGGACCAAATGAAAGAAACCTGTGGACTGATGCTGCAAAATTAAAACTCACAGCAGCCACAGCCAGCATGGCTAAACAGGGAGAATACTGGTAGTTGCATTTACAGCAATACTGGGGGACCATAAGTTTCCTATCTCATATCTAGGGAATCATTGGAATTTTGGTGGCTTATTGAAAAATAACTTTTTCTTACCTTCTTCAATCATTAAAAGTTTTGATAATTTATTGATAGGATTATATTAAGAATTTTTTTTTCCTAATCAAGTGTTAATACTACATTTCCCCCAAAACACATTAGTATCCTGAGAAGCCTGGAAAGTAGATGGAATGTCAAAATAAATGATCTGCTATTATAGGTTACACTGCTTCATTCTTCGGTTTTTGAAATTCATGTACCTTACCTGAAAGTCTTGAGTTTCTGCAAATGAATGTGTTTTTTGTCAGGAGCCTGGACAAGTCGACAATGTGCAAATGTAGTTGCTGTAGCTAAGGCAGGAATGGAGCTTGTTAAAATTGTGCTAGTTTATCTGATCCAATAAAGGGAAAGTTCACCTCCACTCTCTCATTTGAACGGTTCAATTGAACCCAACCTAATGTTTAGAAAACAAAACAGCTATAAAAGTTAAACCCTCAGAAAGAATAAAGGTAGTTTATCTCCTTGTCTTCAATTTTATTTAAGAGATTTAACAGATTAACAAAGTGGAAGGGACCTTATAGGTCATTTAGTCCAAACCCCTCCACACTAAAGCAGAAGACCCTATACCATTTCTGACAAATGGCAGTCCAATCTTTTCTTGAAAGTCTCAAGTGATGAAGCTCCCACAACTTCCTAAGGCAAGCTGTTCCATTGCTTGATTGTTCTCACAGTCAGAAAGTTCTTCCTCATTTCTAGGTTGAATCTCTGCTTGGTCAGTTTCTATCCATTATTCCTTGTGTCTGGCTCCAGGTGCTTTGGAAAACAGTTTGACCACTCTCCTCTCTGTGGCAGCGCCTCAAATATTGGAACACTGCTATCATATCTCCCCTTCATTTGCAAGAGATGAACATGCTGAAATAAAATTCTAATATATTTCCTTTCTTTTTCTCCACCAGTCTAGCTGTTCATAGAAGGTGAACAGTTGTCAAAATCCAGAATTCAAGTTGCGTTTGATTATTAATCTTTTTTTAAATTTTATAATCAGTTGGAAACACTGCAGTTCCTTTCCTTTCCACAATTAGCACAGATGAGATATAATTAAGCATATTTAATATCAAATTAAATATAATGAGAGAAGAATACTAAAAGAGCTGAATTTTGGTGTATCTACAGAGGCAACATGATGTTTACTGTATTTGAAGGTTGGAGTTGGCTTCCAATGTAAAGATGTGAGGATGAAAATACAGATCGTATGAAGGTATGTTATTCAAATGCTGTGCTTAAAAAAACGTTATTATTTTTTTTGCTTCAAAGAAGCCATTAATGTTGTTAATAAATATTAACTCAAGGCTGATAAATAAGATAGACAGAGTGGATTATATTCTGTTATATATGTTAATTTATACATTCTGTGTCTTTTAGTTATGATCTGATGCTATGGCTATATGCTATTTCAACAACATTATATTCCTTTAATATATGTATTTTAATTTATTTTATTTTTTAGAATAATGTAACATTCTCTAGTGCAATAATTTATTCCAAACTACTTTCAGGATTTCCCATATATTTTAGTTGTATGTAATATTTAATTGTAAACTTCAAATCTTCAAAAACAGTTTCCCAAACAACAACAATAGTTTCACATTGGGGGTCTTCTAATGCATTAAGACCAAATTATAAACCAATTAAAACCAATATTTTATTTAAATATATTGAAATTCACTAATTTTAGGAAATTCACCTCCTTTTTCGCAAAACAATTGATATATAATTAAAACAGAGATCAATCACCCTGACAATAAAGGATAACAATAAGGAATGGAATGGAATTGAATGGAATGGAATGGAATGGAATGGAATGGAATAGAATAGAATAGAATAGAATAGAATAGAATAGAATAGAATAGAATAGAATAGAATAGAATAGAATAGAATAGAATAGAATAACAGACTTGGAAGGGACCTTGGAGGTCTTCTATTCCAATCCCCTGATTAGGTAGGAAACCTTATACCATTTCAGACAAATGGTATCCAATTTCTTCTTAAAAACTTCCCGTGTTGGCACATTTACAACTTCTGGAGGCAAATTGTTCCACTGATTAATTGTTCTAACTTTCAGGAAATTTCTCCTTAGTTCTAGGTTGCTTCTCTCCCTGATTAGTTTCTACCCATTGCTTCTTGACCTTCTCTCAGGTGCTTTGGAGAATAGCTTGACTCCCTTTTCTTTGTGGCAGTCCCTGAGATTGGCTTTATACATCATTAAATGCCAAGAAAGTGTAGACCTATAAACAGGACATGATAGTATAATAAGTTTAAAATAATTAATAGTAACATAGAATTGCCTTTAAGATTATGCATTAATTCTGGAGTTCTTTTGATTTTGACCACATTTATCCTGTCCCATAAACTAATGAAGCTTTTTAAGTATCCATTGAACTATATATTTATATCAACATTAACCTGAGATAATTAGAGTTTAAATATTAACCTCTAACAATTATGAAATAATTATTTCAATAGATTTAACTGAGTACAAATAAAATGTAAGGCTCTGTCCTTTATAGATACTTTAGATCCAGTGAAAAGCAAATTAGATCTATAATTTACCAAAGTATTATACTATTTTCAGAAAGAACAGTGATAATTATCTCCCTAAATAAACTGGTGCCTGTTTAAAAGGTGGTCTCTCTTAATTTGTTTGTATAGTGTGTTTGTGTGTATGAATGCTACAGTTTGTAACTCCTTCTTTGCTAACACACACACACACACACACACATATTTTATTTTTATTTTTTTTGTGTGTGTGTGTGATGACTTTCTTTAAGCAACCCCCCACCCGGTACTTTAGGAGAAAGAAGGAGAAGATAGTTATGCAAATGCAGATTCCAAATCATGTATCTTAGCCATTAAAAAAAATACAATGTATTAAAATCTCATTTTTTCTTGATTTTCTGAGTTTCTGCAATCTCTTGGTCAATGGTGCTTACTTTGGATCTGTATATTTAATTTCCATGGCTCTGCAGAAACTAGAAGGATAATTGGAGCACTGATTACTCCCACTGGATACATTTCTTTCAGCAAATATTGGTGAAGAAGATGGAGACTATTCAGCATCAGGGAAAATTGGAGAAGTTCTTAGAACAGGAACCCGCTTTGCAATAAAAAGAAGGGGCAAAAGTACCAGGAGAGGTCAATATAACAGTGATGGTGAACCTTTTCGGCACCGAGTGCTGAAAAGGGAGTGTGCGTGCATCTAGGCCATAACCTGGAAAAGGAGTGCCCAGGATGCATGCATGTGCCTGAAAATGAACTTCTGGTTTCAGCTACTGAACTTCCAGTTTCAGCCAGCTACTCTTCTGGTTTTCTGGGGCGCATTTGTGAAAGACGATTAGCTGGCCGGCGTGCATGCTCACACAGGAAAACGGAAGACCAGCTCTTCTAGTTTCCAGCACTGCTGCATGCAAAAAGGCCAGCTTCTCATCGCGTGCACATGCGTACCAGAAACCCGGAAGAGGAATGGGTGACGCCATGTGTGCCAGGCCACATGGCTCCATGTGCCACTTCGGCCACGCATGCCATAGGTTTGCCATCACGGCAATATAAGTATGTCTCTGAGGAACTGTCTCTTGCCAGTCATATCTACCCGACCCACTAGAGTGGGGAGGCAAAGAATGTTCTGGTTTCCATCACCTAAGGAGCTATATCTGGCGGGACCCAGAAGAACGGCCTTCTCCATGTTTCCCCCTTCTGAAAAATAATTCCCCCAGAGATTAGACTGGCACCCACTCTCTTTTGGTAGTCCCTGAAGACGTGGTTCTGTCAGCAGGTCTGGGTTTTTTTTTTATATATTTGTAAGTCACCTTGAGTCGCAAAGTGCAAGTAGGTGGCAATATAAATTTTCTAAACATATATATATATATATATATATGTCCTTATGGATTTAATTAGGTTTGATTAGATTTGATGTTTGTGGCATGTTTGCTGCTCCTGGTTATGACCATTTTTTGTTCGTTCTTTTAGTCCATAATGGGAATTCATTTATTTCATTTATAATCTACACATTTTTTTAATCTATACGCAAAGTCTCTGTGAGTTGGATGTTCTCATATATCATATAAGTGTGATAGGCTGGATTCATAAGGAATGGACAAATGGCATTTTGTAGTTGCCACTGCTAATGATCAGCCTAGGAAGCAATTATTATTTGCTGCAAACTATATGAAATGTTTTACAAAGGCACTTGGACTACGAGGAAATAACTATAAGTCCATCGGCAACAAGCTGGGTTTAAAAAATATTTATCATAATCATTGCTTTACATTATGAGATCCATATCAGAGTCAATAGAAAAGCCCTCCAGGAGGCTTTATGCAGCATTTCTTTACCTTTCTTCTGCCTTTTAGCTAATCCACAGAGCTAGAATACGGAAATATTGTTAGCTATAAACATTGATATATGGATCTTTTTTCTGATATATGGAAATAAGTCTGCAAGTATGTATGGATTTAAGTAAAACATTGGAAAGAAATACAGGATGTCAGTGGGACAGAAATGAATTCTTGCTTCTTTCTTACTTAGTTTTTATATCAGTAATAACACTACAGACCTTCTTCTTTTTCCTACGTCCATGGCAATTAGAAAATATCTACATTACTATGTGAAGATGATATGGTGTTACACATAGTCCTTGTTCATTTAGTGATGGTTCATTTAGTGATGGTTCAAAGTTACAATGGCACTGAGAAATTTGACTTTTTTTCACAGTTATGACCATTTTGCAGGTGATCAAAATTCAGATGCTTTGCAGCTGCTTCATATTGACGATTCCTGTATCCCAAGGTCATGTGATCACCTTTTGCGACATTCTGACAAGCAGTGTAAATGGGGAATCCAGATCTACTTTGCAATCAGGCTACTAACTAATAAACGGCAGTGATTCACTTAACAACTGTGGCAAGACATGTCATAAAAAGGAGCAAAACTCACTTAACAAATGTCTCACTTAACAACAGAAATGTTGGCCTCAATTGTCGAGGACTACATGTACTGTCCAGCCATAAAAAGACACAAATCTGGAAAAGTCTTCCTCTATTTCTTTTCCAAACATCCAGCTTGACTGAGCAATAGTAAAATATTATCATGAGAAATCAAATCACAGCCAGGCTGGGCCTCTGAAATAAATGAAGATTACTGAATCTTCGTAATAGAATAGATGATGCAGAATACAAAACATTTATCTCAGATAAATGTTCTGAATGTGGTGAGAATGTTCAGAATGTGGTGAGAAAATACCATGCAGTAATGTTTTCCATATATGATAGTAGTTAAGCATTATAGACAATATTCAGAAAACAAATTTTTATTCATGTAACAGATTTTGTAAATGAGTCAATTCACCTTGGACATCTTTATATATTTTCAACAGCTGGTTAAAATGTTTACCATATTATTCTCAGCACTTGTAAGTTGTGACTAAATTTTTAAGTTCCTCTCCCTATTCTTATTAAAAGTGTGCGACTGCACTGTTCTTTATTCCACAGATGTTTTCAGAGTCTCTGCAGTAGTTTTTAATTGCCAAAACTCGGTAGTTCTGTAATACTTTAAATCACAAGCTTTTAAGGTTACAAGCAACCAGAGATTAAACATCACCTCTGGAATCTCAGAAGGATCAAGAGTTAATATAACTCTTCAGAGTTTCTCCAAGATGGAAGCAGCTTTTCAGCTTCAGCTGCTCTTTGTTTTGCATTGCTAACCAAGAAAAAAGACTGGAGAGAAGGAAGTCAGATCTTTTGTTGACAATGCATTTTAGAACCCATTATTCACTCCCCAAAAGCCATCGCTTAAGAAAAGAAAGTTTTCCACTTACCAATTAAGTTGTAAAGGAGCCCCAAATTAGAAAACAACCTCCAAAATTAATGAGGGAACTGAGATTGTAGATCAAGCTGCTACCATTAGAAACTTGGAAAGTCCAAATGTGATTTTCTATAGTCTAAACAGAAGTGACACATTATGCACTCAGTAAAGACTATTTTGTTCTGACAAGCAAAGTCAATGGGAAAACCAGATTCACTTAACAACCACGTTACTAATATAAGAACTGCAGTGATTCACTTAACAACTGTGCCAAGAAAAGTCGTAAGATAAGGAAAAATTCACTTAACAAATTTCTCACTTAGCAGCATAAATGTTGGGCTCAATTGTGATCATACTTTGAGGACTACTTGTATATCCTTGTAGGATGGTCTGAAATCACAGAAGAGATTGTTGAACCACCTGGGTGTCTCAGTTGAAAAGGTGTTGGGAGCAATGTATTACTTTATTCTTGAGAAGAGAAAAAATAGGCATTTAGTCACACAGCTGGAGATACTGGCCAGCAACCCAGACCTTTTTGACTGATTATGGTTTTCTGCCAGTTCTAGGCTTACAAACATAAAAGCAGGCCCACATTCATAGCATAATGATGTTTCAATAGCTCTGAAAAGTGATCTCAAATAACTTTCAGTTGCCTTTAAAAAGTAAATTACATTCGGAAGGATTAAGAGATGGAAAATCAGAAACATCATCAGAAAGAGGCCAGTCTGTAGAAGATGACCAGGCTAAGCCCGAAGGAGGAATCAAACATGTCATCAGTCTTGAGTCACTTCACACCCACAAGAGATCTAAGTCCAGCCCACCTTGAATTCCATTGACTCTTATTTACCACCAATTTGCTTTGACCATTAATAGTTCAGATTCTTCTAGAGAAGTTAAGCTTGCAATAAACCTTTATATTCATGTTAACTGTCCAGATTTCCTGATTTCTCACACTTGACATAGTAAGTGAGAAAGTGACAACCTTTTAATTTATCCCTGTATTCCAATTCACAGGGAAGCTGAAATCCATTCTTCAATTTTGTTATTGTTTTTGACTTAATATTCATTCATTCAAAAGTTTGCTATGTAGCCTATATTCTTTGTAGTGTATATTTTATTCTTGTGGTACTATTATTTCAGCAGAGTTCAGAAAGCCCATCTGCTCTTTAAAATGGGGTGAATGATAACAATGATACCTGTGAACTTGCTATAAAAGAGTGCTGGGTATTGATTAACTGATGTCAAGGCAAATCATTTCTAAGAAACGGATGGTCTCAAAACAAACACGATCAGTTCATTTCACTTCTTTTCAGAGTGAAGTGTACAACTTAAATTAATGGTGCATTTTCCCCCTTCTCTTCTCTTCTCTTCTCTTCTCTTCTCTTCTCTTCTCTTCTCTTCTCTTCTCTTCTCTTCTCTTCTCTTCTCTTCTCTTCTCTTCCCTTCCCTTCCCTTCCCTTCTCTTCTCCTCTTCCCTTCCCTTCCCTTCCCTTCCCTTCCTTTCCCTTCTGCACTTCCTTCCTTTTCTTTCTTTCTTTCTTTCCTTCCTTCCTTTCCTCTTCCTTCTCTGCTTCCACTGCTCCAGTTGCATGTCCAAGGCCAACAAGCAAGCAAGTAAGTGGTTGCTACTGGCTGGGGTAGAGAGCAAGCAGGTGCATGGTGGTACAAATCAGAAATGGTACATGGATGTGGACAAGATGTGCCACAAGGGTAGGTAAACATACATAAGTGTGCATCAGAGATAGGACATGAGTCAAAGAGGCTTTGTGGATCAGTGGCATAGATAAGGAACTGTGCCCAGGGAAGTGCTGGTCAGGTTGTGTGCTATTTCACTTGAATAATTTGTTAGGTATCAGTCTCTCCAGGGAATAGAAGAGATGATAGTGAGGGCAGACTTTGGACTTTGTGGATTTTACCTTATTCTTTCTCATTTAAGGTCATACTTTTGAAGGTAGGAATTGTTGGGTTTAAGAATTCTCACATTAATTAGTGTCTGCCACATATTCTTGAGTTGATCTGCCCTTTCTTCCTCCATCTTTTCTTGTCTTCTTATTCTGCACTGTTCCTTGTTATTCTGTTATTCTAGAGACATGAAGCCATTTCGTTCTCTGTTTCTTCATCTCTCTACCCCTTGCTGCATGCCAAAAAAATTTGCTATCATCTCTTGACCATGATATCTTCCCTCTTCTAAGTGCCATAATTAAGCTGATGTTCTAATTTAATTTAATACTTTAACTACAATGTTGTATATTGCCATTATAGTCTCAAAACAATTTAGAATCTCTGCTGGCGTCTCCATTGATATGTAGGGAACTGTGAGAGACATCTTAAAAATAGGATCATATGACCTCATGATGGCAAGGGCAGGACTGGTCGACTTGATCCTTGGTAACAAGGGATGTTTACGCTCAGTTTCAGAGTAGGAAACTGACACTGAAATAGGGCGAGCAAGGTCTGAAATATAGTGGGTAATGTATTGATTGACACCAGAGAAAT
Source organism: Pantherophis guttatus (assembly GCF_059756535.1). NCBI lineage: Eukaryota > Metazoa > Chordata > Lepidosauria > Squamata > Colubridae > Pantherophis > Pantherophis guttatus. Next base: position 49,666,874 of record NC_142068.1, read on the forward strand.
CCATGGCAGTTCACTTGAAGACAGCAGTGCACCCCATGATGCACCGTTGTTGTGAAGAAATATAGAAAGATAGAGCATTATGTACTATGTGAACCTGGAGTTCCTGACCAAAGATGAGATATAGATACATATGCATGTTTGTGTGTCAAAGAAGAGGCATGTAAAGCAATATAAATACCAGACCTTTCTTCATGCACCACAGATTTGCTTCTTTATGAGCTAATGATGGCTGAGGGAGGAAACAAGATTGTGAAAGTATCAGTTAAACTGTCGTGGGATGTTCAAAATGACCATCATGTGACTGCAGCAGCAATCTGATCACAGCAGCAACCTCATGCAGCCACAACTTTCCCAGATTTCCTTCCCTCAGGAGTCATGGGTCCCAGATTTTCAGTGCATTCTATATGTTAGCTTATTTGAGGTACCTTGGTTCAAAAATTGTCACACCATGATCCACCATTTCATCCAGTTAATGGTAATGACAATATGGGTTTTAGCACCTTTTAAAGAGGACTGGCCATTGTAACAATGTCAGAATCAATGTTCCATTTAATCTAAAAAGAGCCTTGGTAGTACAGTGGTCTAAAGCACCCTGTTATTAAGACCAGCTGCCTGCAATTACTGCAGGTTCAAATCTCTCCAGGCTCAAGGTTGACTCAGCCTTCCATCCTTTCTAAGGTAGGTAAATTGAGGACCCAGTTGTGGGGGCAATAAGCTGACTTTGTATAAATATACAAAAGGATGAAGGCTATTGCTTAGCACATTGTAAGCCGCCCTGAGTTTCCGGAGAAGGGCGGCATATAAATCAAATTAAAAAAAAAAATCCCTCCACTTCCATACCGTCTTCAAATGTAGCTAGACACAATCCAATCAAGACTAGCAACTGAAAGTGCGAAATTTGTTTTCATCCCATGCTTTCGCTTTTTTGGCGAAATTCTTACATAGTGTTTTAGTCTTACATTAGTCAATCTTACATTGCATAGGAAAAGGAAATAAAAGGAGATTGTCTCTCTTCATAAGCTAAGTATCCTTATCCTACATAAAACCTATACAAGCCACAAGGCTTTCCTTTATAGTTTGTCTTTCATACGAAAGAGATGCTTTTTCTCTTGCCCAGAATAAGGTGACCAGATTTTAACATTGGTAAAGAGGGACATTGTGGGCGTGGCTTATTTTGTGGGCGTGGCTATCTGGTCATGTGACTGGGTGGGCATGGCTATCTGGTCATGTGACTGGGTGGGCGTGGCTAGCTGGTCATGTGACCGGGTGGCCATGGCTATGTGTATAGGGTAAGGTGAACAGATTTTAACATTGGTAAGAAGGACACCATTGTGGGCGTGACTTATTGTGTGGGCGTGGCTTGGAGGCCATGTGACTGGGTGGGCGTGGCTAGCTGGTCATGTGACCGGGTGGCCATGGCTATGTGTATAGGGACTACTCAGAGGGCTGAAAAGTCATTTCTGACAGGTCCTCACACTTTTGACTGGTCCTCACACTTATGACCATCCTCACATTTATGCCCGTGCAGTATTCTTAACAACCATGTCACTCATTTCACAACTGCTTCTCTTCACCATGGTGACAAGATAGGGCAAAAATGTAAAATGTGAGGACAGTCGTAAATTCGAGGACTGGTCAAAAGTGTGAGGACCAGTTAAAATAAATTTTTCAGCCCTCTGAGTAGTCCATATGCACAAAAGGATTAACCAGAGGGCTGAAAAAAGTCATTTCTGACAGGTCCTCGCACTTTTGACTGGTCCTCACACTTATGACCATCCTCACATTTATGCCCATGCAGCATTCTTAACAACAATGTCACTCATTTCACAACTGCTTCTCTTCAACATGGTGACAAGATAGGGCAAAAATGTAAAATGTGAGGACAGTCATAAGTTCAAGGACTGGTCAAAAGTGTGAGGACCAGTCAAAAATAACTTTTTCAGCCCTCTGAGTAGTCCATATGCATTAAAGGATACAGCAATAGAGAGGGATGAAGGAATGGAAATTAGAGTAGGAGTGAGGGTAAGAGAGGGAGGAAGAGAGGAGGAGAAGGAGAAAGGAAGAGGAAGTAGGGAGGAGAAAAAGAGGGTGGGGAGAAGAGAAAGTAAGAAGGAAAGAAAAGAGAGTGGTGGTAGGTTTGAGGAGAAAGATTGCTGTACAATAAAAAAGATGAAAGGGAAGAAAGCCAACCCCAAGCAAATATAAAGATATTAAGATTAAGAATGAATTGTTAAACTTTAAAGAATAAAAGAGAACAAATATGAATAAATGGCAATAATTAGAAACACACATACAAACATACAATGTATTTTCTTTGAACAGAATATTTGGCTGGTTCACAAATTTAAACAGTGTTTAGTCATTTCAATTAAATTTACAATTTCTATATTTCCTTTTTGCCATATTTATTCCTCATCTATTTTTTTAAAAAAACAATATTACCCTTCATCCTCATCTCTAATCTTAATCAAATTCAATTTTTCCCTTCTATTCTATATTATACCCCTTCCCATTGTCATCTATTTTTATATCCATCCTCACATTGGTTAATTATGTAATTATGTAATACAGTTGTTTAATACAAATTCAACATTTTAATATAAATCAATTAGTTATATAACTATCTTTTTTGTATATTAATCAATATGAACATGAATATTCCAATTATTTCCATGCAATCCAATTTCTTACAAATCAATTAATTATATTTACCAATAATAATAAACCAAATAATTTCCCCCATATATTCCTCCAAACCACAACTTAACCATTTCTGCTTTCAACACAATATACAATTATTAATAGTATCTCAATTATTACAATTCCCTAGTTAAATAGAGCTTTTTTTCTTTTGTGTTTTAAAATCTTGAACTCTCCTCTTTTGCCCAAAATTTCCCATTGTTTGCAGTTTTGTACCTACCTTTTTTGGTGAGGAAAAAGAAAAAGAAAAAGAAAGAAATCTCTCTCTGCCTCATTTTGTCACCTTGCAGGTTTAGTTTCGCTTTCGCCTTTGTTTTCAGTATAGCTAGGGGGGGAAAAATCTGCTCCAGGAACTTTTTGCAGCTTTTTGCAGCTAATTAACCTAGCGGAAGCTGTTAACAGGGGCTGTTTTTTCTATTTTTTCAGACATGGGTCTATTCATTTTTTTTTAACACTGATCAGCTGTAGGTCGGCCCTTTGAAGCCCCGCGGCAAGAGTTTAAAGACTTTTTTTTCCCTCTAGCCATCAGTGGGGATTCAGGAGGCAGCCGGGAGTCAGGAGCAGAATGAAAAATCGGGACTTTTTTAAAACGCCGCGGGACGCGGGACAAATTGCTCAAAAGCGGGACTGTCCCGCCAAAAGCGGGACGTCTGGTCACCTTAGCCCAGAAGGAAGACAAATGTTGAGTTTTTATATTTTTGTTTTTGAAAAAAATATTTTGTTAAACAGCATATGGAATGCAAGTTTTCTATGCTCTGTTATCCTTGTTAATTTTTTTCTTTTCCTCATGACAACCCATCCTCCTGAGATATCTGGTGAGCTATAGGCAGTGTTCAAAACTGAAAATGTGTGGGAAGGATGATGTTTTATTTTTCATTAATCCAGGCTCAGTAACATCCACTGAAAAGAAATTGTTATCAGACATCAGCAGCAGGATCTGGTATGCTTCAGAAGATTGTCTGTACCCAAGTGGCATAGCAAATCTTTCTGCTGGCTCTGTCTCATGGCATCTTTAAGTTACTCTTTTGATATTCAAACTATAGGTAAAACAGATATTTTAATTTATCCTCTGTAGGGAACAATGGTCATCACTTTTAGGTAAGCTCTCACAGGTTTTAATCAGCCCCTTCCCCTTTAAAGATAGATTTGATCTCTGCTGGCTTTTAACTCACTTCTAACAGGTGAATTCCAAAGAAATATTGTTCACATAAACTCTATTATCACATGATAATCTGTCATTTTCACATGTCAGACTGTTCATCATTTTTTTTTTACTTTATAGTGATTCACTATTACCAAATGACCCTATGAGCCTTCCCATATTGATAAAATTATTGAAATAGTAACTGAAAGACATATTAATATGGAGATTGCTTTATTTAAGAACTTTTGTGTACTTTGTATTTTATGAATGCAAAAAACAGAAAGTCAATCAACAGAAACAGATTAAGTTTGAATTTGGCTCAGTACACCTATGTAACCTTAGAAACTTTCCACCAAATACTAACAGGTTCATAGTATAGCTGAATATAGAGAATAATGAGGAGAACCATTATCTACATTCTATAAATGTTCTTTTTTACCTTTTTCTTTTTCTTTTAACATTTCTTTCTCTTTCCCCTTTCTTTATTGTACTGTCAGGTTGACCAGGTTTGATATTTTTCTGCTCATGTGGCATCTGATTTAGCTACAGCCTTTGGATACCTATCCTGTCTTCAACTGTTTTTTAAAGCAATGCATAAATATTTTACTGCAAATATTAAGTTATATTGGATATTTCCTAATATCTTTGTAATAGCTAAACTCATGCATGAAATGAGACCTCTAGATTCCTTTTTAAAAATATTTAAGCCTCATAATCCATTTTATGACAATGTGTTAAGGTATTGTCTTTTAAAGAATAATAAGGCTTTTTATGTAGCAAAAATTCCTATGTAAAACATGACTGTGAAAATGGCAATTTTTTAACTAGAACACTATGTTCTCGAAAAGAAAATGGTATGGGTGCTATAAGGTCCAACACCAAAATACTTGGGTTTTTTTTTTTTTTTTCAAAAAGTTATATAAAAACAGAGTGGATGCTGGACAAAAAAAATAATTTGAAAGGGAGAGTTCTGGAAGAAAACAATAAAAATAGAAACCTAGAAAACCAACGGCAGAAAAAAGTTCTATTGGCTCATCCAGTCTGCCGTTTGAGTTTTGTTTGCTTTTGTTTTCTTTTTAATGTACCGTATTAATTTCTTTTTAATTTAAAATAGTTAAAAACACTCCTGGCTAACATAATCATACACTGCATATAAAGAAAAAGAGGCTAGTCAGACTGTAGATAAAATGATGATTCAATATGTATGACAGGGTTGAGGGGAAAAAATTGCTTTTTGAGAAAAAGTGCTCAGAAACAGATATTGGTAGAATGTAATTTTGGCTGGGGAGGCAATCCCAAAGTAACATAAAAATTAAATGGATGGAGTCACCCCATTCACAGGTGTTTACTTATTGACTTATCTTTTTATTCAAATGAGTAGTAGTATTTTTTTAAAAAAATACAAAAATAAAAATGTGCATTATCTTTAACATTAAAAATGTTTAATGACTATAATCCTGACGAAAAAAGCAATACTGTTAATATAAATCGGTTAAATGCCATGAAAATAGGAGCCTAATAGGTTGTAGCTGGAGCTCTCGCTGCGATTGTGCAAATGGGATTCTCATCTGTTCCAAAGGTGCTTTTTCAACCATGACCTGGATGACTGAGAATCTCCATAGACATGATCCTTATCCATGACACCAATGATGACTAGAAATCAAGGAATAATCCCAATTATGGTGATGGGTAATGGGAAACAGACTACCCTATCTTAGCATACGTCATGAAAATGTGGATGATCAGAAGAAGAGAAAAATCTGTTGGTGGTTTGAATGAGGAGAAAAGGAAAACTAGAAAGTTGGCCCAGAATGAATGCTTTACTTTTATGGCTAGCAGGTACATTCTTTTTCCTAGTCTAACTCTGAAGTGGCAAACACTGACAAATTCACCTATAAATATATGTATGTAGGTATAATACTATGTGAAAGCTAGTGTGGTCCAGAGGGGAGCAAAGATCCTTTTGACAGCAAATGCTGGAAAAGTAATAAAAATGGCTTAAGGTTCCTAAAGCCTCCAATTCATAATTCTACAAATGCTAATGGGAAAATGATGACCTTCTCTCTGTTCTTGGATTATATTTTTCATTTTTAAAAAATTGGCAATACTGGATGTGGCTGATGGGAGACATATGACACGTCTTCATAATCAGTTTAAAATCTGTTTTGTGTTTAGTGAAGATTTAAATGCAGCACAAGATAATATTAGAAGCATTTGTAAAGATATTTTTGTATACCAAATGTGACTGTATAAGTGTTATAGTGCATAGCTTATCATTATCACAATATCTAATATTAACAGGGATAGACTACTCGCTAGACAGATGGTTAATCTCCCTTCTTCAATATTTTTATTTCAGGAAAGTATATTTGCTGCAGTCAAATAAATATTAATAATATGTTTTATGAATTTTTTTAAAAAAAATCATGATCTTTTAATCCGCGTTTCTAGCTTCATATTTATATTATTTAAGTTCTTTATATTACCATTCCATTAATTTTTTTTAGGGAGATGAGATGGGGAGTGCATGGGCTAGAAAAGAAGAGATATACTTGAAATACATATAGAAGTATTGCATTGTGGATGACTCCTATTGAGGTTCAGGGAAACAGTATATGTCAAACCTTGAGGTTTGCCTTACCAGGAGGGAGGAAGGTCCTGGTGGTGGGATGAGGTTCGTAACGCCGGTGGCTGCAGCCACGTGCCAGAGAAACCCAGTTGGAGTGCCAATCAGCTGTATGACTGGGAGGCGGCCAGTGCAAGGCAACCAGGATGCCTGACAATTAGCTGTGCAGCCACACGGAGTCGGGCGAGTCATGAGAGTATGTTAATCTGCAAGGCTATTTTAAACAATCAAACAGTGGAAAAGCTTGTCTTCAGAAGTTGTGCTTCATCACTGGAGGCTTTTAAAAAGAGACTGGACAGCCCCTTGTCTGAAGTGGTACAGGGTCTTCTGCTTGAGCAGGGGGCTGGACTAGAAGACCTCTAAGGTCCCTTCCAACTCTATTATTCTGTATTCTGTATTGGTAGATCAGATATCCTGCTTTGTTTAAAATTACATGAGCATTCTTGGGGAATGACTGGGATAAATGTTTCTTCTATGTCCATACACTGATTCATATATTGTCTTTTGTTCTTAAAATTGGATACTGTTTTTTGAGAATCTGTATTCTACCCAGCCATGACTTTTCAGCCTTTTTTTCTCAAGCCATTCATTCTTCTCACATGTGTTTGTTTTGCAGTCCACACCTTAATCATTATCTCTGTATGAGCAAATAATCACAGTCCACTTCTTCCATATGGCTACTCACTTTTGTATACAGTCCACATTCATTGAACACTTGATCATTCTTGATCTTGTTTCTTTTTGTTTAACTATAACACCCACAGCGCCATTTCCATTACATTCAACTAATTTTTTATGTTTCTCCTGACACACACAGTTATCCCTTTTCTCACTGTATGTTCCCAAATACAATAAGGTAAGCACAACATGTTATTCTGTAGGCCATTTTTACTCTTTGAGCAAGCACTTATTATTGCAACAATGTTTGTCAGTACAATGCATGTACTTTTCAGGATGCTGGTTGAATCTCTTCGTTTTATTTATTTACTGTACTTTGCTGTTTGTTTTTTGGTTCTGACTTCTGGTTGCTGTCTTTTTTTCCCCCTGATTTTCTTTCTTTCTTTCTTTCTTTCTTTCTTTCTTTCTTTCTTTCTTTCTTTCTTTCTTTCTTTCTTTCTTTCTTTCTTTCTTTCTTTCTTTATGTTTGTATTTATTTTAATCTATAAACCACCCAGAGTTGCTATGGAGTCAAAGCCTCACAATTAAACTAAATAAATAATAAAAATGGTGGGATAAAGGCAACAGTAAAATTGATTTGAACTCATTCAAAAGCTGATCTTTACAGATTTTAGTTTACATAGAGGAAGTAAAGTTGATAATGCTTGAGGTAAAATTGGACTTTGGATCTAGTAGCCAAATGTAAAGGGAATGCAACATTTTGATATGGTATGACAATCACAATAAGAATTTAAGAAACAAAAAAATCAGCAAATAAGTCATAAACATATAGTCTTATCTTTAGGAGCCATTGGCTATCACATACAACATTTTCAATGGATTTACCATGCTATAATTTCCATACAGGACAGAATATTTTCTATTTTCTATTCATTATTTCTCAACATAGACACTTTCTAGTTGCCATGGTCCTGCAAAGTAAAGTCCAAAATATTTTTATTAGACTGAATCTGAATGACTAGATAACACAGTAAGAGGACTAAATCTCAATTGCACATGATATCATTTTAGACATGGACTTACATAAGTGCAACCAGATAATGTGATATCATTTTGCACTACTCCAGAATACAGACGGGAGATACCACATACAGTATATGCACCGCATATAGCAAACAAATTAAGCACATGCCTTGGCAGCTAGGCTGGATTTCTAATATTGTGAGAAATGGTTTTAGGTTTTAGGTGTATTGGGAACTATTATGCTCCTTCAGTCTGAAGTAAGGCAATCTTCTCTGCAGCCTCAGAATTCTATCACCTTATTTACTTCTCTCATTTTGATATGTAGGCAGAGATATGCTTTCATTATATGTGCAGCTCTGTGTACCTGAATTTCTACACATATAGCAAAAAACACCAGATGCAGGATTAGCCAAAGTATTCAACTGCCTTTGACTCAGGACAGTAATTATCTATTACCTTGGATTGAATCCTTTCTGAGTTCAAGAATGGGTAAGGGGGGAGAAATAAATGTTGGTTGTTTTCAAGGGGTGGAGCAATTCTGAAATATAGGAAGCACATTGACTTTTCCTTTTGTTCAAAGATGTATATTGGCTTGAAAATACTGCTATAACTAGTGACATGTTCACAGAACTGTACAATCCATTCTGCAAAACATAAAATAAAATAATTAAAAGATGGTGTAGCAATAATGTATTCCAAGGAATAGTAGTAATACAATACTTCACCAGAGATCAAGGGGTTATTTGTGAGTATTGTGAGACAGAAGCTCAAAAACACCATTTATTGGGAAAGAAACACCAGTTATGTTATCAACTACTCACCTTCAAGGCCAGGAAGTGCAGACCAAATAATCCATTGTATTGTGGAAAAGGTAGAGGAAAATAAAAGAAGCAATAGGTTTGAATATCAGAAGGATATACTTGATTGCTGTCCAATCCCAATTAACTAATTGGAGTGTTTCTTTTTCTTTGAGGCTTTGACCAAATTGAGCCCTATACAGTCTAGCAGCAACTGTCCAAAACAGAAATCCCCAGTTAGTACATGTTCTTTTTTATTCTAAGTTAAAGATTCTTTCTTCTCTTACTTGAGCCATCAGGTAAAGCAATTTGATGTTGCTGTGATAGATGTGGAAATTGCTTCATCAGGTCATAATGGATATGTATCAATGTAATCATTTTCCTTTTAAAACACCACAATTCCCATACAAACTCAAGTGAATAAACATAAGGCAGTAGTCAGGGATCTGTTTTTTTCTCCCCATCAAACCTGCTTTCAACTGTCACAGATGAAGTTCAACTCTTGGACTGGTTACCAAGTGCCACTGGCCAATCCCTTCCCTGTCAGATTATCTGGGTCTATCAGATTCAGAACAGTGATGGAATTTATATTTCTTTTTTCTTTTTACATTAACTTGACAATGCAGTTTACACACAGAAAGAGATGCCCTGAAACAAATTAACTGCAGAGCAGTATCACACATAGTCCTCAATACTTTGGGATAACATCCCAGAGACTCAATCAAAGTATATTTTTATTATTGGTCATCATGTTGGACTTGAGAGTCTAATTAAGAAGAGTCTAGGTCTATTTACCAGTGTCTATAGAGACACATTCTTAATTGAAGATCTTTTGAATGTTCAAATAAAAATGCTGAGGTAAAAGCAGAGAATGGTAAAACTGCACAGTATATTACTGGTGCTATTAATTTATTTTTACTTTTATAATGGCAGGTGAGCATGTCTGTTAAAGGAAATCTTCACTTCCATTTTTTCTTATGCAAGGGGAATGGAGAATGGAACATTTGTTTTTTAATCTTAATCCAAGCACTGAGTTTCTAGAAAAGGACATATTCAGATTTTAGGCTGGATCTTTGCCCTAAATCAGATGGTCTCTGTATACGCCATCTGATTATACATATGTATATTGTATACATAAAGTATTTGTACATTGAAAATTTACAAATCTGCTTGCTGGGCAAAAGAACTGTGTAATTCCCTTATCCATGTTGCTAGATATTCCACCTGATTCATTTTTTTTTAATCTAGAAACTAAAGGTGTTGTGATGTGAGAACAGGCATGTCCATAATGCTAACTCAAATCACTTAAATAAAAACCAAGATCTTAATTTGATAATTTGATACTAGTTTAAACAGTATATGATTTTCTATATTTAGGTATACAATAGTTTTATGCAGAATGTAATAAAATGTTCTTAAAATTACAGTTTAATATATGTATTTAAATCATTTAATATTTAATACAATTTTATTGATGTATCTTGGTTACCTTTATTGATATAAGGCATTCTGCAAAGAAGGAAGCAAAGAGATAAGCATTCAGATGTTTGCAAGAAGTCCATGTCTTTTCACACCGTTACAAGATATGGAATATTTCAAGTAAGGAAGAACTAATCGCTAGATCCTGTTGGTATAAGAATTTGATTAAATTGAGAATTTGATTATAATTCATTTTTTTTATTGAAAAGTTTTATAAGAAATACAAACAATTTTCTCCCCCCCACCCTTTCCCCTTCCCCACATAATAGAAATTGTACACTTTCTTATACATAAGAAATCCTACTTATTCATGTTTCCCTTAAAGAAAGCATTAAATAAAACATTTTAATTACATTCGGATTTGCTCTTTTTTTCTCCCCTCATTCCACAACAAACCTTCTTCTTCTCCATCTTTCTTTCCCTTCCCTCCCTCCTCTTCTCTCCTACTTTCTCCTGCCTCCTCTCCCACCTCATCCTACTTCCCTTCCCTTTCCCACACTTCTCTCTTCTTTCCCCCCTTCTCGCCTTCACTCCTACTCCTGTCCCCTTCCCTTCCCTCCTCCTCTCCTTTCTTCCATTCCTCACCCTCCCTCTCCTCTTCCTACCCCCTCCTCCTCTCTCCTTTCTAACTTCTCTGCTGTGAAATATTTTCCTCCTTTAGTGTCTGAGCAACTCCTATATTCTACTCATATTGGCCCCTTTTCCCCCCCACATCCCTTATCCCACCCTCCCCACCCCCCCACCCCCGACTTCCCAGAGCAAAAACAGGGTATAGCATCTAACAAACATATGCTAAAATAAACTAACAAATTATAAAGTTCAAAACTCTCACATGTTCTTTAACTCCCTTGCTCCAATTCATCAACCTCCCTTTTATATATTCTCAAAACCAATTAAATTAAGTTCATTTTTCCTACTTTAAAAAAAAAATTTTTTTTCCTTAATGTATAATCTGATACTTTAGCAGTTTTACAAACAGTAAAAATCATGAATAAATTCCATTTCTATACAAACATTACTCCCTAGTGAAATTCTAAATTTAACATTAATCCTCTTCCTTCAAAGAGAAAAAAAAAAAGAAAAATTTTCCATCTTAAAATCTATATCTTTTAAAATAATATAACCTTATGTTAAGCATTCTATAAATCTCTTAATACTCTTAAAACACATATTTGTCCGATGCCAATTTCAAAATCCACAGGAAGACATCTTTCTTAATCTTCTGTTCTTCTCTTCTTTCTATATTTTTTCCATTCCTTTTTTTAAATAAATTATTTCAACAGCCCCCCCAGTTTTATTTTTGAAACTTTTAAAATGGTGATTTGAGGTTGATGTTTCTGAAATACTCGCTCTCTTCTTGAGATCACGTTTTCTAACTTGAATTCCCCAGTTCGTCTCTTCTTGCTTGTATAATCATTCAGTCCATTTCTTTGTCCATATAGCCAAAATTTGTTGCCATAAAGATTGTCAGCTTGCAATAAAGAAACTATTTGTTGCTTTTCTGTCATTTGAATGGAAACGTCCACCAAAATCTTTGTTTCAACTGTGCCAGCCAGTCCCTTAAACCTGTCCATCTTCTGATCTTCCAAAAACAAATTCTTCTGGATAATTTCCTGCTGTCCCGCTAACAACTGCTTATATTTTCCCAAGCTGTTTTTTGAAAAAGCCCTCTCAATTGTATTCAGCAGGGCTGAAGTAAAAGAGTCTAAAAGTTCTTGAAAAGCCTGGACTGTCACGGCTTGGAAATTTGCTGATTCACCAGCCCTATTGTCAGCCATATTTCAGCCACTTTGTATTCATCCAGCTATCTGGACAACAATTCAACTCTTTTCCACACAGTATAAAAACCAGATTTTAATTAAAGTCAGTACCAAATTCTTTTACTCAATACCAAATTCTTTCCATGGACGCTTTCCCTTTAAAACTTTCCCTTAGGGTGTAATCCAGTAGCTGTATCACTGTTGCAAACTTTAACAAGCCTTAACAAACACTTTCCCTGGTAGTTTCCTCCTCCCGCCCTCAGGCGCCATTTTCTGCATTTTAAAGCGGAGTTAAAGTGTTACTTGCAAATTCCTTTTGTTTTCTCCTGATTTGCTCTTTCTGCAATCAAAGTACAGATGTTAAAAGTCCTCCCGTTGATTTTCAGCAGATTTTGGTCGCAGCTTCTAGCTCCGCTTTCGCGGAGTCGTTCCTGGTCCGGAGCAGCTTGACAGGCTTCAATATGGAGCCCACACCCTTTGTGCCCCAGGATTTCTCCTAGCACACTTGGGGGGCTCTACCTCTGCCTGTCGACTCTTCTCTCTCCCCTTTGCCCGGGGAGAGGGTTCCAAGCCTCCAGACAGCAGTTTTTCGGCTATTCTGGGACTTTTACGGAACCAGGAAACGGGCGCTCAAAAAGGAGCGTCTTCAAAGCTTGCGGAGCCAAGCGGAAGCCACCAGAATTTGATTACAATTCAGTGGTAAGATGAAAGAAGCATATACGTGTTTGTGTATCAATATATAGTCTTAAAAAGCAAACCAGCATATTGTAAATTATACTTTTGTTTCCACTACCATTATTTAGATGAAGACAAATTGTTTCAAGACAGCTACATAAGTCAACCAGTTATGTTGCCAGATGGAACATTAGAAACATTAGGCAAGAAGAAAAACAAATGTGGTAGAAAAAGTATTCAGAACTATTTCCAAATGTTTCTGAAATTTAAAATTATAATACATACTTAAAACTGATTCATAAAACTTGAACATTTTTAAAACAGATTCTACTATATTTTTGTTTGTTTGTGTGTGTGTGAATCTTTTTTCATAATTATAATTTTAATTCTGACATAAGAGGAGACCATTTCTAAATGATTTACCTTTCAGATTTGATTGCAGAATTTTCATTCTCCATGCTGCATCTTCATCAACTTCCATTAAGCTCCTTTCTCTTGTTTTCCAATGCATTTTTTCCTACAAATTCATACATAATTTGTTGGACTGAAGAAACAGGATATAATGGATATTACATTTTTGTTTACATTACATTTTTGATCTGTGGGTCAGAAAAAAAAATGAGAATACAATGGATTTGAAAGCAGAGTTCCCACTTTGAGCAGAAATGTCTAAACCTCTTTTGTAAAAAAATGACAGGAAAATGTCATTATCCAAGTCATTGTCATCATTGTCTTGGTATGTCATTTGTATTTCCACTTTGATTTTCAAATCTTTAACCAGCTTCTTTTGTATATCCAGTAAAAGAAAAAAAAAAGAACTTGCAATTTTCATTGCTTGCTATTTGTAATTCCACTTCAACTGCCCCATCTCTATCTTGTAATCTATACTTTTTTGTATTTTCACTTTGATTTTCAAAACTAATCAATTTCTTTGTGTAGTCAGGAAAAAAGTACATATCAGTATCTTAGCTTGTCATTTGCAATTCTACTTTAATTGCTGTCTCTATTTTATAATCTATGTTTTTCTTTAATTATCCATAATTTCTGGTTCTAGTGTTTCTGCAACAGATTTTGAAATAGTCTATAGAAGCAATATCATTCTGATATTATTGATGCTAATTTCTTGTTTTCATTGAAAATCTTTCTAATGTTGAAAATGAAATATTTCTAATGTTAAAACATTTGTGTCATTTTGTAAATCCTCACACTACCTGAAAACCAAAGATATTTACAATTCTTTTTCCTCTTTTTCTTTTCTTCCTGGAATCTTTAGTCAACTCTAGGGTCCAATTTCTGAAATCACAAAGTTTCAAATTTCTGTTTTGACTTAAGAGAGACAAAACATTCTGGTTCTTTTGAAATGTGGTTTGTTTTATTTAATTATTTCCAATATTTTGTACTAAAAGTCTCAATGGATCCTTAATTTGTTTTTAATGTTCATAGATTGCAATCTTAGTTAGCTGTTTGTCATTTATTTCTAATTCTTTAAATTCTTATATATATATATATATATATATATATATATATATATATATTAAAAAATCAAGAATGAACTCACCAGATGGTTTTTCAAGTCTGCCATTCCAAAAACTTCTAATAGACTTAGACTCCTAAAGAAACAATTTCTGAAAGTGAGTAGAAAGGGAGAGTAGCAAATTCAGTGTCTTTCAGAGGCAGTGCTCCATTTGTGAACATAATGGATGGCCCTTCATATTTTGGACTCAGACCCATGGGAAATTGCTGTCCTGCAGGATCCTCATGAAGAATATCTATCTGGAGCATGTGTGACAAGATTCCCCATCCTTTCCTTGTCTAGAGAGGTTTCAAAGAAAAGAAATTTGCTAAAGTCTGAAGGTAGCTACAAGAAAAATTAAAGAAAGACCAAATCCTACAACATCTGAATAAATTACAAGCAAGATTGTTAGAATGAAAGGGAAGGTTTGTTTGATTGTTACAATTCCATATATCTATATAAATAAAAATGTAAAGGTCTGTTTGTACATAACCGCACATCTCCAAAAGTTCTTCACTGATTGCTTTCAAATTTTGACACAACGTTGCATTCGACTACAGACGTGTTTTTATATACCTATATTATATACATTCACACCTGTGACAGGTAAAAACATGAAAAACATTGGAAAACATTGAAAGACATTGACAAACATTGACAAACATTGAAAAACAGCGCCAACTGTTGGACGTAAAACCAACACACCAATTTGTTACGTAGTAACAAATCTTGGCAATGCCATGAAAAAAAAATGAACATTTTACCACATGAATTTTGAAAATTAAATCACAAATTTTTCAATATGTATAATTCCAAAATATATCAACAAAAAAATATCAGCAGTCCAGATACAGAAGACTCAGGTAGCACATACATTTACATGTTTAAAAATGCTGTAAAAATTGTTGCTCTGTTCTCTGAGGAAACATACTACACTACAGCTGTAGGTGTGTTTTTACTGAATGAAATGTCTAAAAATGGGCATTTGCACATATATACCTGAATACTTATAGGAAGCACAGATGAAGGGAATTTTGGCGAAAAGCAGACTGGTTATGAAATGTCACTCCATCAATAATTTCCAGGATAGATAAATCACTTAGTAACAAATCTTGGCAATGCCATAAAAAAATTGAACATTTTATCACATGAATTTTGAAAATTAAATCACAAATTTTTCACTAGGTATAATTCCAAAATATATCAACAAAAAAATATCAGCAGTCCAGATACAGAAGACTCAGGTAGTCCTCGACTTGCAACAATTCACTTACTAACCATTCGAAGTTACAACAGTATTGAAAAAAGTGACTTATTACCATTTTTCATGCTTATGACCATTGCAGCATCCCCATGGTTATGTGGTTTACATTCAGCTGCTTGACAACTGACTTACATTTATGACGGTTGCACTGTTCCTGGGTCATGTGATCACTTTTTGCAACCTTCTGACAAGCAAAGTCAATGGAGAAACCAGATTCACTTAACAACAGGGTTACTAATTTAACAACTGCTGTGATTCACTTAACAAATGTGGCAACCAAAAAAAGTGGTAAAATGGGGCAAAACTCACTTAAGAAATTTTTCACTTAGCAACGTAGATTTTGGTTTCAGTTGTGGTTGTAAATTAAGGACTTCCTGTATTAAAGATTGATTGGATTTGATTGGAAAGATTTAAAGAGCTCAAAACCAGATAAGAAAAATATAGTGCTACAAACATAGCAATAGAAACTTAGATATAGAAATTTATAATTTTATAAAATATAAAGAGTTGTAAATTAAAGTAATGGGCTCTAGCTTAAGATAGTTAGGAGAGTAGAAAAAAATATATTGTTAACATAACATGCTGTGGTATGGAGAGCTGCAAAGGCCTGGCCTGAAAAGGTAAGGGCGATGGCAGGGGATGCAGAAGAGGCTGGGTCAGAGACAGAAATAAACGGAGAGAGAGATACAGAGAGAAATACAGAGAGACCGGGGGGGGGACACATACAGATATACAGAGAAAGAGGGTGGGAGAGAGAGAGACAGAGAGAGAGAGACAGAGGGAGGAGAGAGAGAAACATAGAGAGATACAGAGCGGGGTAGAGAGAGACATAGAGAGATACAGAGGGGGGAGGGAGAGAGACAGAGAGAGATACAGAGAGAGGGGGGAAGAGAGAGAGAGAGACAGGGATACAGAGAGCGGGGAGAGAGACACACATAGATACAGAGGGGGGGAAAGAGAGAGAGACATAGACAGATACAGACGGGGGAGAGAAAGAGAGACATAGAGAGATACAAAGAGAGAGGGGGAGACAGAGAGGGAGGATTTTGTGGTTCCCATTGTTTTTTAGCAATCGGTTCTCTGTCCTAATCACCAGCTGCGTAGGCGTGGCTCGGGAGCTGTCATATGACTGATGAAAGTGAGTGATGTCGAGTTGGCCACGCCCACCAAATGTTTGTGGAGAGTTTGGAACTTCAGCCTCGCTTTTTTAGCCCAGCGGAAGCACCAGACTGGGCAACAGTGGCCGGGTACAGCTAGTATTTTATAAAGTTCTGGGAATCCTTTATGGACCTTTTGTTGACAGGGCTGAAAAGCTACTGATTTATGGATTTGCATATAGATAAGAAATGGGTTATGAGAAGAAGATGGGTTATGGGAAGATTTGTAACCTTATAGGGGTGAAGAGTTATAAGATTTGTTTTTACTAGTTGTGATGAAGCTGGAAGTCACTTGTTTAAAGTGACATCTAATCTTCATTACTACTAGTATAAATAAAACTAAAAACTCTTCAACCACTGTAAGGATACAAATATTCTGATAATCCATCTTCTTTCACACTTATTCTTATTCTTTATCTTACTTTCTTTTTTTCTTTTTTTATTCTTTATATTCCTTTTTTCTCATGTTTTGTTATATTGTTTGTTTTTTGTACTGTAATTAAAATCTTTAATAAAAATTATAAAAACAAATCAAAGCAGAAATTGCCAGGCTTAAATTATTATAATTTTGGATACATTCTGCAACATACATCCCTGAGAAAGATATAAAAAGGAGCCTTGGTAGTACAGTGGTTTAATGCACCCTGTTATTAACACAGCTGCCTGCAATTTCTGCAGGTTCGAATCTTACCAGGCTCAAGGTTGACTCAGCCTTCCATCCTTTCTAAGGTAGGTTAAATGAGGACCCAGTTTGTGGGGGCAATAAGCTGACTTTGTATAAATATACAAAAGTATGAAGGCTATTGCTTAATGCATTGTAAGCCGCCCTGAGTCTCCGGAGAAGGGCGGCATATAAATCAAATTTTAAAAAAAAGAGAGAGAGAGAAATAATGATTAGCAGCAAGAGGAATGGTTTTGATTGGCTTTACCCTTGGAGGACCTAAACAGCCACATTTGGGATGGATCATCCTGCAGAAGGTCTGTCTATGTCATCATCAAGAGTCAATTATGGCTTGATGGCACATAATCAATTAATTAAATATACTAGTGAGATATAAGAACTCTAAAATCAATTTATGAGAATTTTATCAAAAATGTAGTATTTTTGTAGTAAAAAATAATAAAAACAATGTCTCTCCCATCAGACTTAAGAACAATAGCTACATAAGGGAAATAAATTTTCAGCACAATGCTAAACTCATTTTTAATTGCTATCATTCTTAATTTTCTTCATTTAATTTCCAAAGATGTTAATGCCAGCTATTTGTCCTTAGGTATCAGTCTTTTAATAGCAATATTGTTAAATTCTTAATATTAAAAAGGAAAGGAAGCAATTTCATTTATTAGGACTACATTTTAGCTTTAAATGTTGTAAAAAATCAAGCATGCAATTTCAGAGTAGAAAAACAAAATCCTTCGAAGTATTACAGTGAACATAAGAAATCATTTGGAAATTTTCATGCACTAGCTTCCCAATCCCTTAATAATGCAGCTAAGTTTCTGTTTTCCAACTTTTGTTCATAGTCTGAAGTTTTTTATACTTCTTGTTTAGTTTTCCTTCCAGCTCAAATTACATCACTTTAGTTTATAGCCTTGGCTGCGCTGTCATCAGCTGGAATAATGTTTTGCACTGAGATATGTCACCAGCTCCCCAAATACCTTGGGCAAACAAAGAAATAATGATTTTCTTGGTGGGGTTTTTTTCTGTCCTTTCTTTTCTTTTTGTTTCCCTTGTGGCTCGCTGGCTGTTTATAGCAGACTTCTGGGTAGAAAAAAGGCAGTATACAAATATAATAGAAGAACAAAACAAAAACATTAATAAAGTAATTGCTTCTAAACATTTGGTTTTCAATTGGAAAGAGAGCAAAGTTGTTTTCATCCTTAAAGCAGAGGCTTCATGTGTTGTTGTGTCATAATGATGCTCCAGCTACCATGAGCAATAGTGAAAAAAACTGGAAATATATTTCAGTGGTATCTGGAAAGCCACAGATCTTCCAACTTTGTCTTTTTACAAAAAATAAAACCATTTCCTCTAATCTTTGGAAAGAGACTGAACGTGTCCTTTGTACATTCTCCAAATTTGTTGAATTATGGACCCGTCAATTGGCCAAAAATTATACTATTGTTGTGATTCAACTATCTGAAGTAAGGTTACAGCAACTTTATATTTGTTGTATGGTGTCCTGCAAATGTCATTTCTTTAAGGTTGTTTACCCTTCATTATAGATATATTTTATTGTTTCTATAACTGAGAAATACAATCTGTCCCCCAGTTCAACCTCTGAAAGATCAGAAGCAATTAATGTATATGAAGACATATCTTTTTTAAATATATATATTTTATGTTGATTTATTATGTTATGTTTTACTATAAATATATTTATAGATATAGTAACCATTTTAGCTTAAAATCTCAAATTATATGAATATATTACAACTGATGAACTTAGTTTGGTATCCAAATTATGAAAGAAAGTTTACGATTAATCAAATTACACGGAAACATTGAAATAGGGAACTCCAAGGACTAAGGTGAATTTAGACTGACCAAGAAGACAGATGATGCTGAAAAATAATTAATTTGTATCTACACTGAAGATCTAATAAAAGTTATATCATCGATCTTCTGCTTAATAAGAAGTAAGAGTTGCTTATACCTGGACATCGACCCAATTTTAGAAATAAGCATAAATTGTATTCAAGATATGCAAATCAGTATTAATCCGGTCGATTTATTGACCAGGACTATAATTGACTCTTCTGGTCCTTCTTTTTAAAATATATTTTATAATCATAGGAGCCATTAATAATCCATTTGTCTTTCATAGTTTAACTGCAGTATTATTGACATTTATTAGTATTACAGTTGTATTGAGCTTCTCAAATCATGTTTACATTTTAACTTTATAACAGACTTTCTACCATATATGTGTGTGTGTGTGTGTGTGTGTGTGTGTGGTTTGTGTGTATATATATATATATACATACACACACACACACACACACACACACACACACACACACATCCCGGTATGCACTTTTCCTGCATTTTCAGAGCCCTTAAGAAAAACATTTATACGATGTCTATAAGGCTGTACGGTAATAAATTATTTCTCTCACTTTTTTCTTCCTGCGTTCTTCCTCCCCATTCATCATGTTAAGATTGGAAAATGTACTCTGATCATTATGTTACCTATTTTATTAGGAAAGCTTACATTTTGGGTTTTTTTTTTCTTCACTAATTATAATTCATAAACAATTTTGTTTTACTACTATAATAGTCTGCAAGGGTATTTTTAAAGTTCTAACATCTTTTCCTTCCTCAAACTCTTTTTGTAGCTAGAGTACAGTATAAACTTTTCTCTTTCAAGACTTCTATTTCTTTCATAAAGAGACTAAACTATAGTGCTACATGTTTAAACTTAGCCTATAGGATATAAAAAGATGGAGGAGGCTGGTTTGCATTCTAAGAAAGAAATTTCTTTCTGCATTTTCCAACAGTATTGTTACAGGAATCATCTGTAGTCTTAACACTATTGTTAAGTATGGTACACAACTCCTTTTATTTTCATGATGCAAAAGACAGGGATAATTCATCAAGATCTGAGCTTTGATGAGAAAACAAGAGGCTGAGCAAGACAAGACAAGTTTCATGAGCCTTCCTAATCTGTGTTTTTATAGGCAAACTATTTCCCAACTGACTGGCCAGTCGTCCTTCCTGTTCATAATACCAGCTAAATAATTATATTTACTGCCTGCTTTATTACAATGTGATGCATTGCTTCAATAGTTTCAAACTTGCTATCAGAGCAACACAGGCTTCAGCAATGATTTGGAAGAACTGCTTTGGTGTACAGGTGTATGTCTACTATTCATTAAAGCAGACTTCTATTTTTCCATGCTGAGTCAGGTCCTTAAAACAATGGCATTTTTTTCAAGAAAGGCTGGAACAAAAAAATAGGGTCCTATAATTAATTGCAGAAAGGTTCTATGGTCAATCTACTGTGTATCCAAAGAATATTTTCTGAAAATAAAACTGTTCTCATCATGAATAACACTACTAAGTATATACAAGTTATTTTCCCTCTAGAAAGGTGTCTATGGAGATTCTCAGTCATTCGGGTCATGATTGTACCAAAGGTGCTTTCTTAAGAAGCAATTGGACTTTCTTTGAAAAACAATGTTGGGTTCCCTCTAGAAACTTCACACAAAAGTGCCATCCATGGGATAGGTTAAATAATTGGTGGGATAGTCAAAGGAAAGAATTAGTTTAGAATATGTTGATCAAGGGGAGCTTAAAGCTTCAAGGAAGTTTGCTTTTATTAATGTTTCCACTCCTATTGTTCCAAAAAACATACTATTCATTTACATTGTGATATATGAGGCCACGCAAGAACCCAATGATGAGTGAGAAAAAAGAATAAATATTACTTCATCCTACTTTTCTTTATAGGCAACCTAGAGATATAAAGACAAAGGTCAGAATGGATAGGAGCTACCCGCTTCCGAATTCATGTCATGTTATAGCAGACATCCAGATGTGCTAACAGATTGAAGCAGAGGTACCCTGAGAGCAACATGATATGAACATCCAAGATTTGGGTTACAATTTCTGCAATGACTCCATTAGCAGGAGGAAGGGTACCAACTTTTGGGATGTTTATATATCTGCTTAGGCATTATCTAGGTGTCTTCCACTTTTCACAGTGCTAGAAAGTCATGTTATTAACTCTTGGGGACACACAAGTCTCAAGCAGAGCCAGATATGTATGCAATGATTGAAGGAGCTGTGGGACAAGCTTGTTGTATAGAAAACTAGGGAAAGCATTTTTACCAGCCTGAATTGCCTAACATTTTCCATCTTAACCCCATCCCATAAAGTCATTCTATATTCAAGCAGATATATAGTTTGATATCCCCGCATTTGAAGTATCTTCTAAAATA
Organism: Pantherophis guttatus; assembly: GCF_059756535.1. Taxonomy (NCBI): domain Eukaryota; kingdom Metazoa; phylum Chordata; class Lepidosauria; order Squamata; family Colubridae; genus Pantherophis; species Pantherophis guttatus. The sequence goes on from NC_142068.1 coordinate 49,688,574, forward strand.
GTTGTATTAAAATTGTGGCCACAATGATTGGATTTAAACTCATACCATTTTTTTTCCTAAGTGTGTAATACCATTTTAATGCACATAGAAAGTAGGCAGAATTTTAATTGCAAGGAGCCAACATCCTGACCTTTTGTTAACCATAACCTCTGGATTCTTCTGACAGAATCAGAATCACAGAATTGATAGCTAATATTTCCTTTAGTATCAGTTTTATGATTCCACAGATTAGGATCTCACAGGCATATTAAAGCTGACTGGTGCCTTAAACACTAACAAATCTTGGTGTCCCCCTCCTTTATACAAACGAAACCAAGTTTAGGCTACATAAAACTTTGTGGTGCCCCCTTGGGCCTGATGCCCTAAGCACGTGCTTAGTCTGCTTAATAGTTAATACACCACTGCTCACAGGTCTTTCACTAACTGACAGCGAAAGAGGCATTCCCCATCACTGCTTCTTATTTCTGAGACAGAATACTAATCTGAAGTATAGTTATATGGATGAACTGAATTGTTAACTGATATATAGGAAACAATACTCTTCTGCAAAACAGTACTGCTATGAAGAAGAGCCCTTGCTTTGTTCCTCTTCTAGATGTGTAGCTCTACCATCTCTGATGTGATGGAATGTGCATCTGGAGAAGAAGAAAGGGAATTCTGATCAGCATACCATGGTTTCCAGAGATGGGACACTATTAAGAAACTGTACAGTCCCATGCTGGATGGGAGAGGGAGAAAGAGACACAGGAGAGACGATCATAGAATCTCTCAGGGTACATTTATTATGTTATAAAGTTATAGCCTTAGTTTGGAAATATTCTATTATTAGCTGTAAACAAATAAAGAATTGGATTCTATTGAATTTCACTGCAACATTTTAAAGCTTGGGCCTGACATTTCTACAAGAAAAAGGTTGGAAAACAATTCCAAAATTTCATCAGGTTTCTACATAAGTGTTTCAATGACTTGAGTTTTTGTAATCAAGATTTGATATAAGACTATTATTTAATAATGTCCTCCTATACAGTATGTCAGCTCATCTTAGTTCATGGATGATCAGCATTGGGATCTGAGGTAATTCTAAGAATGCTCCTGGAATTTTGTGGATCAGATTTCATTAGTTCATCAGTTGATTCCCTTTAGATTATAAATACAGTGGTAAAGAATGCTGCATTAAAATGACGTTCCTACAGAAATTGATTGATTAATTGATTGATTGATTATATGCCATCAAGTTATTTTTATTTTGTAGTGCTCACATAAATAGATTTTCTCTATATCCCTATCCTGTTCTTTCAGATCTTCCAATGTTGCATTCATTGCTGCTGTAACAGTCCATCAACCTAACCTTACCTTACCTTACCTTACCTTACCTTACCTTACCTTACCTTTCCTTTCCTTTCCTTTCCTTTCCTTTCCTTTCCTTTCCTTTCCTTTCCTTTCCTTTCCTTTCCTTTCCTTTCCTTTCCTTTCTTTTCCTTTCCTTTCACTTCCTTTCATTCATTTCATTTCAACATCTTCATCAATGACTTGGATGAGGGGATAGATGGGGAACTCATCAAATTTGCAGATGACACCAAGCTGGCAGGAATAGCCAACACTCCAGAAGATAGGTTTAAGATACAGAAGGATCTTGACAGACTTGAACATTGGACGTTATCTAACAAAATGACATTCAACAGTGAAAAAAGCAAGTTTCTACATTTAGGGAAGAAAAACAAAGTGCACGGGTACCATATATGTGGTACCTTGCTCAATAGTAGTAACTGTGAGACGGATCTTGGAGTCCTAGTGGACAACCATTTAGATATGAGCCAGCAGTGTGCAGCAGCTGCTAAAAAAGCCAACACAGTTCTGGGCTGCATAAACAGAGGGATAGAATCAAGATCACGTTAAGTGTTAATACCACTTTATAATGCCTTGGTAAGGCCACACTTGGAATATTGCATTCAGTTTTGGTTGCCATGATGTAAAAAAGATGTTGAGACTCTAGAAAGAGTGCAGAGAAGAGCAACAAAGATGATTAGGGGACTGGAGGCTAAAACATATGAAGAACAGTTGCAGGAACTGGATATGTCTAGTTTAATGAAAAGAAGGACTAGGGGAGACATGATAGCAGTGTTCCAATATCTCAGGGGTTGTCAGGGGGTCAAACTATTCTTCAAAGCACCTGAGGGTAGAACAAGAAGCAATGGGTGGAAACTAATCAAGGAGAGAAACAACTTAGAACTAAGGAGAAATTTCCTGACACTTAGAACAATTAATCAGTGGAACAACCTGCCTGCAGAAGTTGTGAATGCTCCAACACTGGAAATTTTTAAGATGTTGGATACCCATTTGTCTGAAGTGGTGTAGGGTTTCCTGCCTGGGCAGGGGGTTGGACTAGAAGACCTCCAAAGTCCTTTCCAATTCTATTATTCTATTCTATTCTATTCTATTCTATTCTATTCTATTCTATTCTATTCTATTCTATTCTATTCTATTCTATTCTATTCTATTTCATTTCATTATTTCATTTTATTATTCCCAGTATTGGGGTCTTTTCCAGAGAGCTGAGCATTATGGGTCTTAAGTAGGAACATTTGAGCTTAATCCTAAATACTGTAGACATGGTTTGCCAGAATATTTAAATCAGGGTTAAGTTAAGTGATTAGTACAAAATGTAGCATTGATTCTAACTGGCATTGTTAATGGTTAAGCTGTTAGAAGTTTTGTATGACTATTTACACATATTTGAAGATGCATATCAGCTTCAGAACACAGACATTTGAAATGTTTTCCCCAAAATGTGGTTTATAGTTCAGTGTGTTTCAGAACAGGTGAACTAATGAAGCACTTCACAGCCTACGCTTACAGAAATTGAACAGTTGTTCAACCTTTGCTCTTAGGCATCTCATTAGGGTGGCAAGAAGTCCTCCTGCCTGTTTCCAAAGAAATATTTTTCCTTTGATTATATAGAAGCATAGCCACAAAAAGAATTTGTACAAGAAAAAAAAAGAGAAAAGATATGCTCAGTGAGTGTTTATTTCCCATTCTGCAGAGTAAATGAAAACTAAATATAAAATGTACTGCATCAGTCAAAGTGCAGATTGCAATTCATTGCCACATGAAATGCTATTACTATATAGAGGAAAAATGGTACACTGTTAATTTCAGCGACGGATTTAGAAAAAAAAAATAAGGAAAGCAAAGAAAGCATGCATTTAGAAAGCCAATGCAGAAGCCTGGCTATATTTTCAAAGAAATGTTTTCCCCCATAAAACCAGATGATTGAAAAAAGTACTTATACCATGTTTCAGTAGTTCACATGCTCGTTGGTAGAAAATGACACAAAAATATTCATCCATATAATTGCATCATTTGGTGCTGCTTGTCCTTATTTCGTGTATTATTAATACACATGTACAAAATAGTATCTCAAAAAGAGTGGATTTGTTAGGAAGACATGAATGAAGACATTAAATGCTATGGTAGATTACACATATACAGCACTCTGTATTCTATATTCACTAATGCCATAAGGGGATATATTGCATTATTTCACTCCAGTAACACAATGACATAGGTAAGAACTTTGTATTTCAAAAGTAAAATAGTAAATGCAGTCTGAGCAACAAAGTTTTAATTTTTAATATTTATCTATAACTATGTATTTTTATCTCTTTATATCAGAGTCACATTGCAAAATGTTATTTAAATTTAGCATAATTTGTACAGTCTATTTGCTAATGATCATATTGTTTTATTTTCTATATTGTATTTATTAAGCATATTCAGAGGTTAGGAATAGTATTACATCTTTTTTCAAAAGGCATCTTGAAAGAAAGTTTGCATTGAGACAATTCTTTTATTAAACACTGCTATTTAAAAATACATTAGCTCCATCCTTACAAAAAATGACGGGAAAAAACATGTAAAAATGCAGGAAAGAAACTATTGAAGATTATGACTTTAGAATTGTACATAAATAGCATTTGGCAGAATTTTTATATAACCAAACATGGTAGGGAAACTGCAGTATTCACAGAAGACATCTATTTTTTCCACCTGCGAAACAACATATACAAATATATGTGGATGTACATTTTTCCCCAGGAACTATTTGGGAGTCTGTAAATATATGATCCATGAGCTATCCTTATCTGTGTGTCTGAGATGATCTCATTGAGGTGGTTGTATATGGGTTGCCTCTCTGAATGTGTGTATACACATACTTTTTTTTCTATCTGAATTGGATGGATTTAATAATGAATAAGATTTAGAATGCACTACTTTTCATCAGCAATAGAGTTTGAGGGTTTGACTTGCCTGGTGTATTTTCTTTGCTACCCCATTGAAAGCAATCTTATTTCCCCTGATGCTAAGGGAATTTATTGAAAAATCTTGGATGTATTGAGAAAAAAATAGCCTTAGCATTAGATATACAATGAAAAGAGTGAAGGGTCTTTTTCTACAAAGCATTTCCTAAAATATATTAATAACATAGTAAACAATCTGCTTGGAGATTGGAAAACATTTTTATTAACATTAATGGAGAAAAATGCCTAAATGATTTGAAGAAAACGAATTCAGAATATCAGATTTATAAGGTCCAAACATAACTCAGTTCTCATTACTTTTATACAAATGAGACAGAATATCCCAGTGTTGTGTGGTTTCTTAAAATTGTATCACAGCAACCATTTGAAGGACTCTTTTCAGAAAGTTCTTAAGTAAAATGTTTTGGCATATATTTTATTGAAACTTGTGAAATATTCTTTGTTTGGCCTGTTAGGTGTTTGTGCCAGCCATGGCAGTTCCTTAAAAGGCCACCAGATGGAAGCAAAGAGGGACTTTTGATCCCACTGGTGGGTCAAGGGGTTCCAGCTCCTGCAGCCTCATTGGTAAGGGAGGAGCCATGGGCCCCTATAAGAACCCTGCACAGGGACTTTTTTTCTGCAAATGGGTTGCTCAGGAAAAAGCCGAAAATGGGAGAGGAGCAAGGAAGACAGCAGATTTGTGTTGGCTGGAGGGAGAGGATTTCCTCACATTGGCTTGTGGTTAGTGATAGAAATACTTAGCTTTTCAAAGTTGTTTTATGAGGTTGATATGCTACTTGAGATAGGATGGAGAAACTTTAATTGCTAGAGAAGTTTTAGTTTCTCCTACTGACAAAGTAAAAAGTTCCACAGAGATACACTTGGTGGAGAAGAGATTACAATTTTTCTGCAGATAGAACTTTTCATGATACTTAGATAAGAAGCACAACCATGAGTACTAACAGTATCTTTATTGTAGGGCAACATTAACAGCAAGGTTACAAGTATTTTTCCTCTCCTTTCCTTTTACTTTCTGGGAAACCATGGAAGAATTCAGATTCTCATGGAGCTGAACTATGACCAGGAAATCATGAGAAAGTGATAGAAGCAAGTTCTTGTATAGTTAAATGGATTGAATTCAAACCTTCTGAGAAGATGGACAAGATCTTCCATTCATGGTCTCAATTCCATAATTCTCCCCAAGGTGAGGATGGCCCCAGTCTTGTTAGCCTTCTGGAAAGCCCCTAAAACAAGGTTTTGCCAGCTCAAAGAGTCTGTTAGATGATTATATGATGGTTAATTGAATGCACTTCTTATATACTTTTACGCCATTTTGTTTTTAACCTTTCTTAATCTTTTTAATTTAATCTTTTAAAATTTTTATGCATTTGAACTGCTTTATATGTACACTGCCAAGAGTCACTACATGGACAAGCAACTGTATAAATATGGTAAATAAATGAATAAATAACTGGACTATCTATTTACTAATCTGTTTCTCGTGATTGTAAAGGCTGCCTGGAAGGTGACAGGTAGTTGGGTTGATGCTTTAATCTTGGGTTTACTGTTGGGGGTGAGGGAGATGGGTAGCCTTGCTGCCTTGAAGGAGGCCTGGGTGCTGCTATTCCTGAGTCTTCACTGGATCAGCTGTATTAAACAATTGTTAGGGAAGGTGTTGAGATGTTGGTAAGGATACTCTGATGAGATACTTTAGAAGAGTTGTGTAACCATATATTTTACTTACAGAGACAATGGTGTGTAATGGAATTGGAATTATATTTTAAAACTCAAAACCTCTGTTTGTTGCATTTTATTTGGCAGTATTTAGAGCATTTTTATAGCTAAATATTGCATTTTGACTTACTAATTTTGTCCTTACATATTAATAATGCCAATTAATAAAAAAGATGTATCTGTGCCAACAAATCTTTAAATGGAATTTGGGACTTTGAAATGTAGCCTTCATTTCAGCAGGAGGTTTTTATTTCTGTCTTAACTTGAGTCATAGAGTTCATCTTGACTCAATTTAACTATTTAATAGTATGAAATAAAGCATCAGCATTACTAACTCAAAATGTCATATTCACAAATAACCTGAGTAATAAAGAGAATAGCTTTAAAAATAATCCAAGGGGAAAAGAAAGAATTGGAAATATGAAATGCAATGAAAGATACATATAATTGGGAAAATATGACTGCCATATTTTCCCAATTATATGTATCTTTCATTGCATTTCAAAATGCAATGGAAAATATGGCAGTCAAATAATTCCAGAAATTAAAACTATATTTAAAAATGCCATGCTTGTTAAACACTATTAATTCTTCGAATTGATTTGATCAGTGGTGGGATTCAAATAATTTAACAACCGGTTCTCTGCCCTAATGATTTCTTCCAACAACCAGTTCACCAAACTGCTCAGAAAGTTAACAACCAGTTCTCCCGAAATGGTACGAACTGGATGAATCCCACCACTGGATTTGATGCATCTACTATTTTAGATATAATCAGAGAATAATTGATTTCAGGATCAATTGATACTGCAGCAGTCCACAGGGAAAAAAATATCCTAAAACATGCAAGGAATTTGTTGTATTGGTTGTATTATCAAAAGCAGCTCTTCACTTTATATGAAGGAAGCTGCATTTTTTTTACTCATTAACCTTGGAAAATGATTTATCAATGGAACTTAATTTTGAGAATTCTTTAATAACCAATGTTCTCCTCAGACTAATTGAAACCTAGCCAATAATCCCACTAAGCTTTGTCTCCTTATTCTTCAAATATTTCATAATGTTGCATAAATAACTATAACAATGCAGTTCTAAAACTTTTTTTTTACATTTTTTATTTGGAAATTGGGCTAAAGTGGGTTTAATGGAGCTTGTAAGTAAACTGCAGGCTTGCTGTTTGACAACTGCTTTAACATAATTTTGCAGCTGTTGATGACAAGTGAAAATAAATCTATTTCTGTGCCAATGTCTAGTTCTGTAAAGTTTCCAGGCACAAACACAAATTCAGTAACACATATATTTGTTAATATGCATGACAGGGAAAAACATATTTGTTTATGCTAAGGATTTTTCACACAAATGTGAGTTAATGGAACTCACCATTGTGTAAAATGCTGAAATTTACCATCTTAATTATGATTTGTATATAGTTAATACTGTTAATAGAGTTAATCAAAAAAAAATGATATATGAAGGATTGACATAGTCATCCATTAAAAAAGGATTGACAGCTTCCTAAAATCATTACAGTCATAACATACAGACATTTAATAGATTAAAAGTAATTGGGCATTGCACTCATCTCCCTTAATTTCCACATTTCTGTTTCTAAAAGCTGTTAAATTGTATTGCTAAGAAGGAAGATGTTTTATTTGTATTGTTGAATGTATGGTCTGAAGTGGTAAAAGGGTCAGTACTAGTAGGTAGTTTTCCTCTCATTTATCCTAAGTAATTTGATGACCCCAAATTACTTTCCACTCCATATTCTGCAGATTGTATCAAACTGAGAAAGGAATTATCATGTCCTTGAAAACCAATTCACTATTGTTACAATGCAGTCGATAAAATGTGGAAGGCTATTCTCTTAACAGACACCTTAAATGTTAGCCTACAATCCCAAACCTATTGCACTTATACAGTCTTAAATTACAGATGCATTTGTTGCTTAAGAAACATGTAGCTGAGAGGAAACTTGTCCCTGAATTTGAGAAACACTTGATACCTTTGCAAAATGTTTTTTTCACACACACACACACACACACACACACACACAGGGAGAGAGAGAAAGAGAGAGAGAGAGAGAGAGAGAGAGAGAGAGAGAGAGAGAGAGAGAGAGAGAGAGAGAGAAACCATAGGTACTTCAGATAAAGCAAAAAAAACAACCCATTTATTAAGGGAAGAGAATCAAGTTTTTATATACAATCACAACATTGGATATTTATGATAAATGCATCATGAGACTACAAATCAAACAATAGAAGATATTAATTCTTGATAACATTCTAAAAGTGGCAAATTCTCAGAAGTGAGAAATTCATCCCTTTCTCATCCAGGAGTATAAATTTTTAATGCTTGCAAATGTATTCTAGAACTTCAGAATATACTCCTATTGTTTAGTTTCTGAAAAGGCTAGTTGTATCACATCAAAGGAAAGTTTCTTGGCTGAAAGGAAAAACAGTTTCCTAAACCTAAAAAAGAAGCATAGACTGTTACGATAAAAATGCTAATATCACCTTTTTAAATGCTAAAAGTGAGACCTAAAATTCATGGTAACACATACGTTAATTTGTTTAAGAATAAAAAGTAGAGCTGTTCTGAAATCTGCTTGCAATTTTCTAATGTTGGGTTGTTTAAAACTTACTTTTAACAATGCTTTGATAATTCAATCTTATTCAGATAATAAGCTTTCAATAGCTTTTCTCTTATACTGGTTCCCCTCAACTTCATCCCAGCTAAACCTCTTCACTTGTCAAAAAATACTTTATTGCACTCTTTTTCTGCTACTATCTCTTCTTTTGTATCTGGTTTCTAAGATGATTCAGTTTAAAGGATTTTGCTGAAATTCCCTCTGGAAAGCTTCCTCTGGAGGGCTCTACTGACTGTTTGAAGCTTTATCACTGTGCACTTTCCTGTTCATATTACTTAGCACAAAGGAGTTTTCCGATAGTTTTTCAACTGTCAAGTTTTAATTGCCAACCTTAAAAAAAAGAAGCGGAAGAGAAAGAATAGTATTTCTGACTAATGAGATTCTTAATCAATTCTCAGTTACTGATCTGTTTTTTTATGGAATCATATCTGATCAATTCAAATTGGGTATTGCCATTTACATGGTACCTACTCCATGGTACTTACTCCAACTAAGCTACCATGGTAATGGCTCCTGGGTGCGGAAAGGGCTTAGGCAGTGGCAACGGCTCCTCACATTGGTAGGGAGTGAAGTCATCGCGACCATTGTCTGGCCTGAGCTGCCCACTGGGCTGCCAGAGGGGTGACCAGCTGCAAACCATGGCCCCCGCCTTGTTCCCCAAAGCTGCCAGGCAGATTCCCCCCACCCACCATCCTGAAGAGGCTTGTTCCTCAGGCTCTGCCCTGACCCAGATCCCCATCACCTTGAACTGCCTGAAAATGTCTGAAGGGTGGGGACTTGCAGGTAGACGGGGCTACATTTGGACTATAAAATGCACCCAGATTTTTCGCCCTCTTTTTGGGGGTAAAAAGGTGCATCTTATATTATGAAAAATACAGTATATGGTATTTTATCCTACAGTCATTGCAAACAGTTTGCTTAAGGCTCGGTTTCATAGCAACTGTTACTAGGGCAGGCACTACTTTCTTTTGATCACTGCACATTACCAAATCCAATTTCCTTGGTTGAATTATAATTCCATCAATAATACAGACCACAAATATTGTGATTTATCAATATACGAAAATAAATCATGTATTCAGTTGTAGCCTGTGTTTGTTGTGTTGAGTATTACAAGGGACTTATACAGATGTGTTATAGATTAATACTTTATACTTTTACAAAGTGATAAAAATCGTTGCTTCAAATGAAAAAAAAAAACTACAGAAAAAAGTATGAAGACTAATAAGTGATTATAGTGTTAATAAAAATAGCTTCTAGAAAAACATATAACTCCCATTGTTTTCAGGGTGGTTATTAGGACCAGTGCCAGATATTTTTACACATTCAGAAAAGTTTCAATTATTCAGCAAAGTGACAGTGTCATTAGAAGTGGACCATCACTTCACTTTCCTGCTTTGCTCCAGTGCTGTGCTCCAAACTGGCAAATTAGCTTCAATTCAGTGCATAACAGCCTGTGCTCGAGTCTCCAAGAATGTTGGAGACATTCACTGTTCAATACAATGGAAATAAAAAGAGATTTGAAAGTGCCAACTAAGATATATGATGCACAAAAAAAAATTATAAAAGAAGATGGTTTGTATTTGACATTCAATTTAGATGGCACAATGTTTTCACCAATCAAAACCCTACATGTGATGGTGTATGCCATGGGTGTCATTCTCGATTGCTTCATGTGATGTATTGTGATGTGGCCGACCAGTTTGACACCCCTGATGTAAGCACTATAATGTAAAGTCAGATATTTTATAAACAGAATATATACTGTGTATATATATACATATACATATATATATATATATACATATGCATATATAAATATATAAACATATATTTATATGTTTTCTGAAGTTTACATGGGTGTTTGTATGTAGGTCTTTTCTCCTAGAAGCATGAAGCCGAAAACACCAGCCTGAAGATGATGAATGAGACTTCGTCAAAACGTCGCCAAGACACTTCCAATTTTACACGGGAAAAAACTCGAAAGATCTATCTATCTATCTATCTATCTATCTATCTATCTATCTATATGTCTTCTTAAATTCTCACGGGTGTGTATATGCAAAAAATTGAAATCTCGGATGTTTTCCCGCGTCATGTTAAATAAATTAGTTAAAATGTGTAAAATTCTGGTTAAAATTGTAGCTTAAAATCTTCCAAAAATCCTTACAGAGCACTCTGCAAGGTCCTTTAAAACCTTAGCTAAAATTTTACCAGTACCTTAAAAGTTTTTCTTTCTAGCAACATTTCGACAGGCTCACACCCCTGTCATCTTCAGGCTCTTGTTTAGTTTAGAAGCTATGGGTGTGTTGTGAGGTTGGAACTGTCACTTTTCTATGTTTGCTGCTGCTGACCTATGCTGGTTAGCCTGTAACTCTGTGTCCTGAATGGAGGGCAGCAGTTTTTCTTCCTGCTTCCTCATCCTGGCTGTTTGGCTACGTGTTACATGCCTAACTTTCTCAGGTTCTCTATTATTATCTGTCTGCTGTAGAGGGGAAAGGATTCTGGTAGGCATCCCAGCACCCTTGATTGTTAGTTGAGATGTCAGCCTGTCTTCTGGCTCGATCCTCTCTCTCTCCCTATTGCTAGCCACCCTTTGCAAAGGGTAGCTTTGGGAAGAATTCTGGCAGCCCTTACAACACCACTGGTTGCTTGTTGGAATCTCTGCCATGCGCCTCCTGTCAGTCATCTTATATAGGACAGACAAATAGACGAATAAGTGTACATTTAGAAGAACATAAAAATGCAGTGAGGAAAGAAGAGCAAACTTCTTCTTTGGTACAACACATGAAGGCCACAGGACACAATATTGATTTTAATAAAACCAGAACAGTGGCAAAAGAGGAACATCTCAACAAAAGAATAATCAGGGAGGCCATCAAAATTTAAAAGAGGCCGCAGAATATGAACAGACAAGACGATGCCTCTAGGTTATCAAGTATTTGGGGACCTGTACTGAGAGAAACTCGAGTGTTAACATCAGAAGAGAGGCAGAGATTCCAACAAGCAACCAGTGGTGTTGTAAGGCTGCCAGAATTCTTCCCTCTTTGCAGAGGGTGGCTAGCAATAGGGAGAGAGAGAGGATCGAGCCAGAAGACAGGCTGACATCTCAACTAACAGTCAAGGGTGCTGGGATGCCTACCAGAATCCTTTCCCCTCTACAGCAGATAATAATAGAGAACCTGAGAAAGCTAGGCCTGTAACACATAGCCAAACAGCCAGGATGAGGAAGCAGGAAGAAAAACTGCTAACCAAGAGTTACAGGCTAACCAGCATAGGTCAGCAGCAGCAAACATAGAAAAGCGACAGTTCCGACCTCGCAACACACCCATAGCTTCTAAACTAAACAAGAGCCTGAAGATGACAGGGTTGTGAGCCTGTCAAAACGTTGCTAGAAAGAAAAACTTTTAAGGTACTGGTAGGATTTTAGGTAAGGTTTTAAAGGACCTTGCAGAATGCTCTGTAAGGATTTTTGGAAGATTTTAAGCTAGGATTTTAACCAGAATTTTAAACATTTAACTAACTTATTTAACATGACGCGGGAAAACACCAGAGATTTTAATTTTTTGCATATATATATATATATATATATATATATATATATATATATATATATATATAGTGATCAAATTCTTGAAATATCTCTTCTTTACTCCTTTGTAGAAAGGAGAGAGGACTACCAAATTCAAACATATCATATGCTTTGGCCTTCTTTGTGCAAATAGTTTTAGTTTTTTAATAACTTAAAAACATTGAAGCATATCATCAGGCAGAACACTTTAATCTATAATAGAAATAATTGGGCTGAAGTCATATTAGCCATCCTAGGTGATCCAATCCAAATCAGACCACTAGATTAATGTACCAACTCTTGATTTGCATCTCCAATACCAAACACTTTTGCAGCATCGTTTTGGCTACTAGTGGACATGGGGCACTGGGTGGGGTTGAACAGGGGAAATTAGCTTAACGTTTCATGTGGGAATCTTCAGAGTCCACCTGACTTTTCTGCAATCCCTTCTCTCAGTAAGTGTTTTGAAATACCATTTGTTTCGAGAGTCATGCTTTCCTTAGAAGATACCTGAGGCAGGTCCTTACACACAAGATCAAACAATTTTTGAAAAGACAAACTTTCACTGATTTACAAGATTTTTAGGCCCCATAAATATTTAATATTACCTTTAAAAAAGTATACTATATTTGTCATTTGAAAGGCAAAATGGATCATGAATGGATCGTCTAGGTTTTTCTCTTTCCCATCCTTTTTTCCTGCCCCCCCAAAAGGAACTTCAAATCTAAAGATAGACAAAATATATTCATTTTTCCGTTTGTCCTATGTCCTTTTTTGTAGGACCCTTCTTCAACTACCAAATGCCTCAATACCATAACTGGATTAGTTCTATTCCCTTGATTTCTTTCCACTAATCACTGTATGAGATTTTGTCCCACTTCAGAGTTCAACATCCCTTCTGATTGGAAGTCGGTCTTTTCAAAATATGTAGCTGAATAAAATTGGCATATCAGGCCCTCTCAAATTTAATCTCTTTCTACTGAAAAAAAAAAAAAAACTACAGCCATTATCCCATCCTAATGAATGGCAGAACAAATCTCCCCTTTTTAAAAAAACAAATCTGAGCAATCAGACAAATTAGACTACTTTTCACAGCAACCGGAACAGATGCCAGGCTGTATATTAGGCTCTTCATTTAGATTAGAGAGTCTCTGCATGCTTCTAGACTACAGTATGAAATGTTAATGGAAACAACCATCCCAACTCTTCAAAAGAAATAACTAAAGATCTTTAATTATGCATTTAGTATTGAGTACTGCTCAAAAGCAGAAGGCAAGAAACACTACAAAACATATAAGAATTACTGAAATAATAAGGTCTAATGATAAGTGAGCATCTAAAGAAATCCCAATGGTTGCTGATTTTTCAAAGCCTCAGGATAGGCCAGACTGCTGCTATGATTTGTGAGGCCCTAAAGCAAAATAAAAATGGAAGAACCTATTGGGTAAACTGACTAGCAGACAATAAATAGCATGGCTGATGTTGTGGGTTTTTTAACCATATATATGTATAGGCAGAAAATGAAAAACTGTTGTATAAAACATAAATGTGTATACATTTAATGCTACTTAAAAATTCTTCTCATAACTAAACATTATCTAAATCTAAGTCTAGCAAAACATTTCATTGAATTTGAAGGTGTTTTTAAAATGATAATAATAAAAGAATTGCATAGACTTTATCTAGATATCTATATCTAGTAGGTCTATAATTAAATTGAACATGAAGGGGCTTTGGGAGTCTCTTTAGGGCAGAAGAAGGGAAAAAAATAAAAAAAGTAGAATATGAAAGTAGAATATGAAATTAAACCAGCACTCCAGTCATTACTTATGGAAAGCCATAGGTATTTATGGAATATCTATCTAAATATGATAACCAGTAGAAGAAAAATCAGTAAACATTCTAACCAAATATTCTAGAAAATCTAGCAGGATCAGTAATCAATAGATTAAAATAGTCCAGATCCTTGTATCAAAGAAAGAAAATTTAAAACAGTGTATAAACTGTTATAACATATTTCTAATTTTTTACACTAACAATAAAATATTTGTAATTTTTCACACTAAAAAAATAATGTTTAGGATCATCCAACACAGATCAGTGTCTTATATAGAAAAAAAAGAGAGGCAATAATTTCAATCTGGCTTTGGAAAAGGCTAAAAAAACCCACAAGATATTTTTGCTGAAGCAGGCTGGATAATTAAGAAACTAAAACAATATATAAATAAGAAGTCAAAATGTATTTCATCGATTATATAGAGACCTTTGATTTTGGAGAACATGTCAAGCTACGGAATTTTCTTCAAAAAATGGTAATCCCAGAATATCTCATTGTCCTCATGGCCTCATGCATGTGACCTACAGTCAGCATCTGATTAGTGAAGTCACAGTCCAAACAGAACATAACAAAACAGACTGGCTTCTGGTTGGCAAAGGAATAAGGCAAGGCTATATACCCAGCCATTCACACATTTCACATGTATGGATAAGGCAGATAAAGGGCTATTCATTAAAAATACTCACCCGGCCTGTTGACTTTTTGTTGTTGGAAAGCTGAATGTGAAGTTGAGTAGAGAGGTTATTAGTGTTTAAATACTGTTGTACAAGCTTATTGGTGGTCCTGGATCATATCATATAAAGATTGCCCAGAAAAAGATAGCAGTTGTCTTCTGTAGAAGTTGTACAAGACCAAGGAACAATTTATAAAGTTTCGAGAATCAAAATATTTATTTTTTTTATTTCAAAAGTGCACTTCTCTCAGAATGAATCTAAAGTGCTATTACTTTTTTAAATTTGTAGGACATAAATTCAGGTCTTAACAGCTTGGCTTAGTTTCAGAATAAATTTTGAATACCGTACAAAATAGAAATGCTATAGCTATGACTTTATCATATTAAACATTAACATTTGAATAATTTACTTATTATTTAACATTTTTATAGCCATCCCACACACACTGACTATATGTGGGTTGGGTGGCCATAAATGTTGGGCAGCTTGAGGCATTAAAAATCCACAACATAAAGCCCCAACCTCCCTCCAGCCCATGTATCATGTTAAATAATATATGACAATATATTGTCATTCAATCTTTGTAGCAAAGAACAAGAGTGACCTTTAGCAAGTGGTTCCCATTTAATCTGCTCACTTGCTAGGATCAACTTGAAACCATGAAGAAAATTACATACTCAGGCAGTATGAAATAAATCAGATCCATTCACTTGAGCTGAATTTATTTCATTTTGATTTATTTCCCCAAAACAAAGGATAGTTTGTGCTACAAATTAAGAAAATATTTTTTGTTATACCTAAAAAGATTAATTAAATAAATCCTGCAGTGTTGTATCATTACAGACTTAAGTTTTTCAGCAGATTATTTCTTGCTTTCAAGCTTCCATCTGCATTTCAAACCACAAGTAAAAAAAAAAGGGGGCAACTTCTCTTCATGTAGCATACCATATACTCAGCACAGAAAAGCAATAGGAAAATGTTTTATTTTATTTTTTTTCATTTAATGACTTAGTGATAACATCAGTGCTGGATAGATTGGATTATATAGCTAAAACCTGAAGGTGATTTCAAGGGCAGATTGTTCAGGTTTCTTAGCACTAGCAATAACACTTAGACATATATATATAACTTCAAAGTGCTTTACATCCCTCTCTAGGTGGTTTACATAGTCAACATAGTGTCCCCAACAATCTGGATCCTCATTTTTCCAACTTCAGAAGGATGGAAGGCTGAGTAAACCTTGAGCTGGTGAGAATCGAACTGTCAGCAGAAGGCAGTCAGCAGAAGTAGGCACAGTATTGCTTTCTAACCACTACGCCATCACAACTCTTAACTGCACCTTCAATCCCCAAATAAAACAACAGACTAAGCAGGTGAAGTAATTTTGGATTATATTTGGGATGGTACAACAATTGAATCCAGTAGAGTGCCAAAGAAGAGAAAGCAATTGGTGCTGGTCTTTATGGCACTTTAGCTGTAGTTCAGATAGAATACCTGCCCTTACCGCAGCCAAAGGGGATGAGGGATTTGAAATACATATATAAAAAACCCACTTTCTTAAGCCAACCCACTTACATGTGGAACAGAAGCAGGTAAAAGCTGCAGTACCATATGGAAAAGCTTTTGATCTATTTTTTTTTAAAAAAAATATTTTTTTTTCTATTTTTACCACTATTTTCCAACAAATATTTGTTTCCAACAAATATTTGTTGGAAATATTTCTTTCAGAAAAGAGAATGGTAGTAATTATGTGGATTTGGATTGATTTAATTAATATTTTCAAGTTACGACTCCCAGATGACGTATTGGCAATCATTACTTATGTAATCCCCTTCAAATTGCTGAGCACATTGTAAACCGCCCTGAGTCTTCGGAGAAGGGCGGCATATAAATCAAATTAAAAAAAAAAAAAGAAATAAATTTCACTATGGGTGGAGTATTAGCTTAAATGGAATACTAATTACATTCAACTGTTTCCTGAATTTCCACTGTTCATTAATTAGTTCAATCTTCATCTCTGTGTGGCTTTTGAAGATGTGAATAATACGTTGAAAGACATATGCACACTTCCCAAAACTGTGATGTCTTATCTCTTTCCATTAGCTGCTTCTCTGTGCTTTAGCAGAGTTTGATTGTATACAAATAGCATTCAGCCTACAAAATTGTCAACTTCTCAAGGACATTCATTTCATTTAGCAAGCATTAATTCTACTCCCACAAGCCAACTTAACAGCAAAGCACAGCAAGATGAGGAGGAACTGTGAATACTAGCATGCTTTGAATAGGATTTGGAACCAAAATGATCCTATTTTCAGAAGATAGCTTTCACTTCAAGGATTCATAGTCATAGTAATAGCAATAACATTAGAACAGGTGATATCAAACAAAGTGCAAATGCAGTGGCTGGCTTGAGGAGCAGAGTTATACCGAGCCCCTGCCCATCGAACCACTGCCTGGATTTACCATTTCATTGTCACAAGGCAGCTTTGCCCTGACAACCCTCTAAAAATCACATCTATCAGTCAACTAGTCTGTTGTAAGCAGAGAAGTTAGAGATGGCTCCTGCTGGAAATAATTTACATGCTAGGAGATGTCCACTGATGAAAGAAATGGCAAATTCTACTTCAAAGGGGAGGTCTTATCTCTGATGGAAGGTTGTTGGAATAGCACCTGCCTAGTATATCTATCATAGGATCAAATTAATAGCCATGCTTTAACCAGGTCTTGTTGAATAAGATATGATAGCTGGATGAAGGTATCATGCAAACTATAAACCATGATTTACCCTTGCTTCAACTAACAGGTTAAGACAAGATTAAATATACCATTTCATGTGCTGGACAAACTCTGTTACAGTGAAATGGATGGAATTGGATGTTCTAGTTTCCTTCATAAGTATGTAGTCAACTAGGAGTTTGCATTCACATAGTATTATCCAACAGAGCTATAGAATATACCACACAGTATGTGTTTTGTGATCCCAGGACTACGGCAAATACTTTGGTTACCACTCTGACTCAAGCACTTTGGGAAAGCACTTATCCTATGACTGTTTCTTTGATAGAAGCCAAAATGGATTTATATATATATAAGGACCATTTTATATACATCTTTAATGCTACTATGGAACTAAGCTACCATGCTGTGCTTTGAAAAAAAGCTTTTCATCTTTCAAAAATTCTTGCAACCAGGAGCACTTGAATTTTGTGTGTATGTTCATGTGCATGAAATTTTATTTTCGAAAAGTCCTCAGCCAATTGATTGGCAATTAAGGTTTTTATGGACAAATAATATATGCTTTTTCCACAAAGATGGGCAATTATCCTTTCTTAAATCTTTTTCAAGGTTGTATTTAGGCTCATTATTAGTAATTTACTACTTTCTGAAGAAGAGCCCCAGAGAGGATAAAAAAATTAAACCTTTGATCCTGATTTTTCTGCTGTAGGAAAGAATGGAATAACAATAACATTACAGATTTGGGGAAAGTCACTGTTTACAGAGACCTATCGATATTTCTTTTTAATTTCTATTTTCCATTCATTTTGGAAAACCTAATGTGTATGTATGGAAGCTACACTGACCATTGCAATTAAAGTACTTTAGGTCAACATAGATGATTTTACTTAATAAAGCAGGATATTAAAAACAGATTTCTAAATTGGAAGAGATAATGTCATGAACAGCTTTTAAAACAAAGTTTGTAGTTTGGTTTCTTTTTCTCTGAAATGGCTTCCATTAGGTAGTTTTATAGGGTGCAGAAAATCCCCAGAAAATGAATACTCTTGTTTAAAATTTTCAAGGTGAAATGTTGAATTAAAGACTTCTGCATGTTGCAATATTGTATGTATGTTTAATACCTATGGTTGCAGTTCTATATTTTGTCCTTATCTTTGCCTTCAGTTTCAGATGGGAAAGGAATGGAAGCAGAATTGAATTTGCTTCAGAATCCTTCCAAAGGAAAAGATGGAATGGAAAATATTCTTACCTATTTACCCCTCTCTTTAGTTGCTGGGAAATATAGCTGAAGTCTTGTGCACCAGACAGATAAACTGTTCAGTATCTGATCACCAGCTGACAGGCATAGTAAACGTACTGATTTAATCTCACAGCTTCAGTGTTTTGGGAAATCTGGACTCAGCAGTTTTACCGGCAGTGATTTTCACGCAATCCAACCTAGTGCACTGTCAATAGACCAGCAGGATTACAGCCTTGGTCCTAGATACTACAATTATTGTATTCTTATTTTTATACCTCACTTAATGTAAAGTGTGAAGCAAAGGGTGGTAACACAGGCAGGATCACATTATCCTTCTACATTTATATGCATACCGAGGAGGCTTTTAAAAGTGTTGAATAATCACTTAAATTAATCTTTCTATTTATATAGGAAGTCAGAATTGTACATGCATAAAATATCAGGAAATAACAGAGAAGTTTCAGCCGGTAATGAAGTGCAAATAAAGGTCATGCATCAGTTACTTCACAACACTCCCATCATTTTTCCTTTTCCTCACTCCCATACCATTCTTTCACAAATCAATTCTTCTGAAATTTTAATAAATTAATATTCTAAATGATTATTCTTTGAGATAACATGACATTATGACTCCAGGATTAAAAGGTTGAAATATTTTTTTTTCCTCTGGAAAGAAATTAATTTGATTGTTCTGCTCAGTTCAGAAGAGAAATAAAAGTCATGGGGAGGGCAGGGAAGGGAAGAGATACTTAAGATGTTAATTTCTGAAAGGTTAAAGATATGGGCCAGCAACTTAATAATTACTTTGCTGGAGACAGTCTGTTTCTTAATGATTAAGTCAATTAAGCCCAACTGCTCAACTGAGAAAAGAGACATACTGGACATCACACATTATTTGTGTCTATTGCCTCTGGTCTACATTTCCCTTGATTCTGCTAGACTCTTCTCCATTGTTCAAAGTCTTTTAGCAAGCTGCAGAAGTCAGGATTAGTATAAAGTAAATGGAAATATGTCCTTTAGTTTAAATAGAATTAGCCCTATCTGTTATTTCCATTATTCTAAATTCCTCCAGCTGGACAGTCATTAATCAGAAGAGAAATATTTTTTGATATCTTTCTCTGGCACTAAAAGCAAGTGTAGGAAGTCAGGAAGGTTGGAGAAGGCTGAAGGATTGTATAAAGAAACACAGGACATTCATGCAAATCTCTTGGCCATGTTAAGAATAAGAGATGTGCATAAACTGCACCTCTTACCCGTGTGCATTTCACCAAACTTTTTTCTCTGAAAGCAAAAATGAAAGCCATTTCTTTTCTCTAGAAAGATTTTTAAAAGAAACAATTGCTGGTAGCTGCAATGGTGCAGTGGATACAATGCAGTATTGCAGGCTAACTAGATCTGCTGCCAGGAGTTTGATCCTGATCTGTTCAAGGTTGATTCTGTCTTCCATCTTCCTGAGGTCAGTAAAATGAGGACCCAGATTGTTGGATGCAATATGCTAACATTGCAACTTGCTCAGAAAGGGCTGTAAAGCAGTATGGAGGGAGTATATAAGTCTAAGTGCTATTGCCAAGTGCTATCCATATTTAAGTTTTACCAGTGCCCCATGATAAATAAAATATGGACAAGAATTTATTTACTAATATCGGTGTGATTAGGTGACACAAACCTGGAATTGGAAGAGTCCTTCTTCCCACATATTTATAATAGTTATTAGATTAGGACAAACCATAAAAGATAATTAAAAATATAAAGTACTGCTAATTTTTATTTATCTTTGATTGCAAGTTTGTTTTTCCTAGCCTTGCAGGTTTCTAAGTTATAATTGTTCCCAATAGGGAAAAAATGTATACTGTGTATTATGACATCAAGCAATACAATGAAAAATATTTACAGTTTAGATTAGAGTGTAATTAGCAACAGATAATTATCATTGTGTTACCTCACTCTAACCTTTTAGGAAAAAATGACTGAATGGCAACCAATAGAAAATGTTGAGGTAGACAGATTTTGATACTTGCCAGAGGTGATATTTCATTATGATAATACTGTCTAAGCTTCCTCTAGAAATGAAATGGCATACAAATTATTGTAATAACTAATTAATTAGTATTTGTCTAACTTCATAGGGCAACTGCTATATTAGTAGAATAAAAGATATGCTTACTCTTTTTCCTATTTATTTACTTATTTATCAAATAAGTATATTTATTTGATATAAATATTTATATAACCACCCATCTCACCCAAGGCAACACTGAGTAGCATACAATAGATAAAAAGCAAAGATATAAAAACAGTAAATAGAAATATAAATTTAAAAATCATAGAAATAGATCTCATAAAAAACAAAAATATAAATCATGTTGAAAGAAAGAAAAATATCCCCTCATTAATGGAGCTATCTAAACAAATCTCTAGTTCTGTGGAGGTCTAATATAAACTATGGGATTTCAAATGGGGCAGGCTGATGTAACCAGGCAGAGGCTATTGTTCAGATAACCTGGTCCCATGCTATGAAGAGCTTTAAAAAAACAGCACCTTGAATTGGACCTGGAAACAAATTTGCAACCAATGCAGCTTGCGGAGCAGAGGTGAAATATATACTGTTTTATGACTGTACATAACAGCCTGCACTGCTGCATTCAATACCAGTTGAAGCTTCCAGAGATTATTCAAGGGCATGCCCAAGTAGAGTGCATAACTTTAGTGACAGTGGCAGTGGAAGGTGACTAGAGCATGAGTGACTATAAGGAGGGCCTGACAATCCTGGAACAGGTGGAAATGGCACACAATAGGAATAGCTCTTAGAGTTAAATACCGCTTCACAATGCTTTATAGCCCTAAGTGATTTATAGAGTCAGAATACTGCCCCCAACAATCTGTGTCCTCATTTTACTGACCTCAGGAAGATGGAAGACTGAATCAACCTTGAACCTGGTGAGATTTGAACTGCCAAACTGCTGCCAGCTGGCAGTCAGCAAACTGCAGTAGCCTGCAGTACTGCATTTTAACCACTGCACGATCATGGCTCACAAGATGGACCAGTGCTAAGGTCCTCCTATCCATAATGGCCACTGCTCCTTGACCAGGAGTCATGAATCTAGGAGGATACACAGATTACTCACTGAGTATGTCTTGGTTAGTGGCCAAGCCATTTAGCACCAAAGATAGTATGGTTCCTATCAACAGACAAACCCCCCAAACCAAAGCAACTTGGTTTTGCTAGAGTTTAGCTAAAGTCTATTGTCCACCATCCAGACCCTTGCAGTTTCCAGATACCATGATGAGACATTCATGACATTACTTAATTCAATGTGGTAGAAATGTATACTTGGGTATCATCGGCATACTCACCCCAGGACAATGGATGAGCTCATCCAGCAGCCTCACATAGATGTTTATAAAAAAATGTGCTCAAGCAAATAATCTAGCATAAAATTATATTAATTGTTTTCATTTTATTCAATGCTAGTCCAAAGAGGTACTTTTGCATTACATTTTCAAATTATGTCTTGAGTTAAATTGCATAATAGAAAAGCAAATGGGAATCTAGTTTAGAAATGGACAAAATCCAGTTTGATTTAGTTTATATTATGTTTGTAGCCCAAATAATAATAATAAAATCTTCAGCCAGAATTGCTCTGCTGATTTGAAATGAGAATTTTAATTAAAATTGACATGACCATCTGTATTCTTCATTAATGATAGAGATAGAAGAGAGAAAGAGAGAGAATGAGAGAGTAAGAAAGAGAAAGAGAGAATTTTTCAGACTTAATGAAATGTGTATGACTTGCTTGAACTCCTCACGTGAAAAAAAGTTGAACTTAAATACCAACTTGGACAAAGTACAATTATTGCAGTGATATAGAAAATCTTTTTCAGTTCATTAAGTACTTTCATTGCATACTTTGGCAGTGACATATTCAGTGCCTGAAGATGAAGCACAAAATTAAATATTCAGATAGCTAATATAAACAGAGTAATATAGAATCCCTTTTTCTCCTTCCCAGATCATTGATCCTTTTCTAGATAATCAATTGTGAAACCTTGGATTTTTGTCCAGCCTTTTACCACTGGAAGGTCACTCAAAAAAAAAAAAAATCTGCCTTTGGTTTTCTTTTCAACACTTGTTGACAGTTGCTTTGCCTCAGTGATATAAAGCTCCTCCATCAGATACAATTATTTCAGCACACAATGTATCTTGAGGAAGGATTGCTTAAAAAGAAAGAATATACATGTCCTTCTGGCTTCTAAAAATAAAAATGAAAGTTTCTGTCTCCAAAATTCTCCATTCAGTTTTTTTCCTTTTAATATCCTCTCTACTCCTCTCAGTATGATTTATGTTTGTCTGAAGAAAGTTTAAAAATATCATACCTTCATGCCTACACACACATGTAAATAACATAGTCTCTGTCATTTTTTCTTAATTTCTAATCTTTGAAAATTTTTTGTTGTCACTACATCCAAATCAGTATAAGTATTCACAAGCAAATTTAACCTATTAAAACAAAAAAATGTACAATTTTAAGTATAACTGCAAAGAGCCCATCAAAAAATAATTTAACTTTTAATTTGAAACTCAAATTTTATCTTTAGTTTTCTTTTTAACAGTGATGGCCAGATTTGATCTACCATTAGTTTCATAACAAGAAAGTTCCTTCTCTCTTTCAACCGTAGCAATTTTCTTTCTTTTTTAATGTAAATTTTATTATAAATTTAACACAATTTTTAACATAAAAATTGACACAAAGTAATACAGAGTAAAGAAAACAAAAAAACCGAGAAAGAAGAAAGAAAAAACAAAATACAGAAAAAAGAATAAAAAGAAATAGAAAAAAGATTGCAATTCGCTTTGCAGCAAATACAAACAAGGTTAGGAAGTTATCTCTAATCTAATGCTAGCAATTTTGTAAAACAGTGCAAGTACTTCACTTCTGCAGTTCTATCAAAATTCATATGGATAGTAAAAAAATGTACTAAATAACTGAATGACTTGCTGCCTGGATTCACTATCTTAAGAAAATATAAATCCATTTAATAATCTAGAGACAAGGGAAGATTGCTATATGTATATGTATACATATTAGAAATTGATAACTACACTATCATCTTTAGCTATTCAGATAATAGATTTGCTTTCATCAATTCTGTGTTTACCTTGTGCATACAATTCTCCCACGTTTTGTTGTATTCTGAGAAAGATGGCACTGCCCAAATCTCAGAATAGTCAGCATTCCAAACAGAAAAACACAATCACCAAAAGTGATTCACTTTTCTCCCATTTATCAGTTTTCAGAAATCATTGTTGGTAAAATAAAGTAAATATCATTAGCAACTATAACTCATTCATTGCCTGCAGTCAAACTGTTTTCATATATTGCCACATCTGAAATTGAATAAAGTTGGCTTTGTAAGCAGCTACTGCTAAATTGCTACTTTCTCATTTAATAATTCTCATCCTGTATAAAATATAACAAATTTAGTCAGAACTCCATCTGCTATATTTTGTGTTAATGTGATCAAAATTCAGATTTTTTTTTTAAAAAAAGATTTTTATGGAATGAATTAATGTCAGAATTAGAAAATGACTTCCATGTCATAGAATTATGACAGGAACTCAACCCATACCCTAACCTTGATTGATCTGGAACTAATAATGGAATATATGGTAACTCTGAAGTCCAGTGATGATTTTCTCTTTAATAATAATTTTAATAAGTAATTAAGCTGCCCCAGAATCTCTGCATGAGTAAGATGGGCAGTATAAAAATTCTCAGAATAAATGCAAGCTATATTCATAGAATAAATGAAAGCTATAACCATTTCAATTTTTGAAATTAATTTGATAAACATAAATCTATCATAGTTAAATCTACCATACACCCCCATATTCTCCCCTCCCCACTTTGGGGAATATTATTTTATTTTATTTTAAAAATTCATATAAAGAAAAATTCAACTTAAACAACTCTGGGTGGCTAACAAATATACATAAAAATAAGTTAATTAAAAACCCAACATACAGTACATAAAACAATTAAGAATAACTTCTATATTATAACCAACCATCTCCAAAAGACTTGCAACACCAACAGATTGGACTTCAGAAATATCCTAGCCTTAAATCCTGAGGGAAGATCCAGGTCTTTTTGGTCTTCTGAAAGGATCATGAGATTGGGTCATATGGATCTCAAAACAAAGGTTGTTTCTTTGCACAAGCACCATGGTAGAGAAGGCAGATATCCTGAGTCTTGCAAGCTGACATTGTTCCAGAGAATTTTGCAAAATGGGTTGAAACCATGGGAAATAAGTGCCCCAAAAGTACCTGCATGACCAGGTGAAGGTCAGTACCTTGCATTGCATCCAGATACCTACTGATATTCACTAGTGATTGCACCACAATATTATTACATGGGAAAATCTTAATTAATCCAGAACTGTGTATGGTACTGCACCTTTGGACCATATGAAATTTCTGAATATCATTCAGGAAGTTATTAAGTTATGAATGGCTGTGAGCAGAAACTCCAGATTTAGAAACTGATGTAACCAAGATGAGTTTGGGCAAAGGACTTCCTAACCAATTATTTGTTTCTCAAGCAGCAGCTGTGAGTGCAGGAGAATGCCCTAGATTGTGTACCAACTCTATCTGGGGAATAGCTAACCTATGCCAAGCAAGAAAGTATCTAGATCCAAGGGTCTCAAAAGCTCACAACTATTCAAGGCTTGCAAGTTTAATTGCAGTCTGCTGCCCCCATCTAAACCCTCCCTGTTTCCGGGCACTGGATAAGAACCTTAATACCATCATTTATATAATCCAAAGCAGAGATATGTAACTGAATACCATCACTATATTTATGATTTATCACCTCATACTGATAAATGTCCTCTCCCAACAGAATAGAATAGAATAACAGAGTTGGAAGGGACCTTGGAGGTCTTCTAGCCCAACCCCCTGCTTAAGCAGGAAACCCTATACCTGTGATGGTGAACCTATGGCATGTGTGCCCAAAGTGGCACATGAAGCCATGTCGCCTTGCACATACGGCCTTGCCTGTTTGTCTTCCGGTTTTCTGGCGCGCATGCCAGACAATCAGCTGTCCTTCATGCACACGGCAGTGCCAAAAACCGGTGTGTGCATGCGCACCAGCCACTGATTGTCAGGTGCACACGCATGCCAGAACCCAGAAGTTCAGCTTTTCTGGACCGCGATACCTTCGTATACATGGCAGTGCCAAAATCTGGCCTGCACATGTGTGCCTGCCAGCTGATGGTTGGGTATGCATGCACGCTAGAACTTGGAAGTTCAGCTTTTCTGGAGCACAGTCCCAATGAGTGCATGCACGTGACGTTTCTGCATGACCTTTTCGGCACTTGGTGCTGAAAAGGTTCGCCATCACTGCCCTATACCATTTCAGACAAATTGTTACCCAATCTCTTCTTAAAAACTTCCAGTGTTGGAGTATTCACAACTTCTGGAGGCAAGATGTTACACTGATTAATTGTTCCAACTGTTCCAATTTGTAACTCTAAAGTTGGAAAATGGTAGATACATACGATCTATAGTCAAAGTTACCATGAAATTCAAAATAGATGAAGTCTTGGCTTTAATAATAGAAAACAACTTATTATGTTCCACATTGTAAACTCCATGGCATTTAGAGCCAACTGAATCTAAAACTTTATTTAGCTGTCATGGATTCTGTGAAATATGATAGATTGAAGTATCCTATTTATAACTATAGGAAAAGGAACTGCATCTAGAGTCATTCGAAGTTAAAAAAATCTTCCTTGCAAATTCCTCTCTTTTCCCTCCTTCCTTCCTTCCTTCCTTCCTTCCTTCCTTCCTTCCTTCCTTCCTTCCTTCCTTCCTTCCTTCCTTCTGTTGGAAGAAAAATCCAGGTCTAGTTCCAAGCAGACAATAAAATGGAGGCTGCTTAAGAAAGAAAGGTCCATTTATTAATGAGCAGAACCAACACACACACAGTGTGCAGTTCTGGGATAGCTGATCAAAGTGGAGTTGAGAGTGGGTAGGTATTTTATACCTTCTTGATTCCTATGGAGTCATGTAGGGGTCATGGCTGGCTCTATAGGCAAAAAGAAAAATGTGAATTCTAGGTGTTTGACTGAGCTAATATTGTTAACCTTTGGCTTGCCTAATTCTGTTGCTTATCTGGAGTTTCTGTCTGACCCAGTCTTTCTGAATGGATTACCAAATCTGCATTTCTAAAAGCTGATCTCCTCAACTTCTGCTTGGGGCAGGGAGACTGGGGCTAGTTTCTGCCTCCCTTAAGATTTCCCCCCATTTCTCCTTTAGGGGAAATATTCTATCCTGCCTTTTTAATGTTCCCCAAAATATTTCATTCTCTATGAGAGTGGGTGGGTGCTTACTTTCTACCCTTCCTTCCTCCCTCCCTTCCTTCCTTCCTCCCTCCCTTCCTTCCTTCCTTCCTCCCTCCCTTCCTCTTTCTTTCTTTCTTTCTTTCTTTCTTTCTTTCTTTCTTTCTTTCTTTCTTTCTTTCTTTTTCTTTCTCTTTTCTTTCTCTTTTCTTTTCTTTCTTTCTTTCTTGTCTGCTTCTTCTTCTGAAAGTTCTTTCTCTCATGGCCCAGTCTGCTATCAGAGAAGCTGCCACGTCTCCATCAGCTGAAAATCTTGCTTCATGAGCAAGCCATAATATCATCCCACATAAACTTTATCTAGCAGCATCTAACCCTGATTTATCTGTGTCTCAGAGATGTAAGATATTTAATTTTGGCAAACTTTTAATAACTCAGTATTGTTCTACTACAATTCATGAAGAGAAGGTGGATGACAAAGCATTTAGATAGCCCATAAATATAAGGTACTACTGTGTATCATATATTAGGATGAATATGTTTTGAAGGATGAATTCTTATGATTGTAACTTTGTTGTTTATATCTCATGATTTATGTTGATTAACTTATTTAGTATCCTATGACTGTCACTGTATTTGTATCTTATGATTTATGATGATTTTGTTTTATGATTATGATCATGATTTATTACTTGTTGCTTGTATGAGAGCACTGAGAGCTTATCCACCAGAGACATATTTCTTGTGTGTCCAATCACACTTGGCCAATAAATAATTATATTTATTTCTATTTCTATTATTATTTATAGCCAACCCTTGGGATCTTCTATTGCCTGCTTCTTATGCCTGCTACTAATGATTGGTCTGAAGCTCCATAATGAAAAGATGCAATATAGAAACATTTACCTCTAATGTAATCAAATCTTCATGTCTATCAATTACTCTTTTTTCAATCTTAATTTGGAACAGGGCATTCTGTGAACAGCAATGGGTGAGAACATTTGATTCTTAAAAGTTTTCAGACTAGTTTTCCTCCTATTTATTGACTCCCTCAGTTGAGTGGCCTAAGTGATAAGCTTTTACTACCTAGAAGTCTTTAAACCCATTACAATTTATCTTCTTTTAGTAGCAGCCTGTCATGGCAATTTGAGTAAAGTGATTAGTAGCCAATTGTTAAGTATGTTACTGTTAAATAGGGTCAGCAGTATTTTAAAGAAGAGGGCAATTAGAAGCAGTTACCTCACCAATTTTGATTCCTTCCTCACAAACTCTTTACTCAGTGGTTGTCCTAATATTCTCCATAGACATTTGAGAGGACACAGTTTTCAACTTTTCATATTCAGTGAAATAATAATAATAATGCAATATAATTCAAAAGGGAAAAAAAATAACATAATGCAAGATAATGTCTTTTTGTTCTTGGCTACAGGGAAGGAGGATTTGTATGTGCCTTAAGATGCCATTGTACAGTTTACCATGATTCCATATTAAATATAATTCTGAGCAATGTATAATGGAAGATCACAGTAGGTAAGAAAGTAATTAGAGATAAGAACATCCAAATAATCAGATACCTCTAGAAGCTTATAAGCAGGGCAACAATGCAACAATCCTTTGTACAGTTTCAGGAGCTGATATTCAGAAGAATATTATCTCTTAAAGTGCAGGTTCTTTTACCTTTCCTAACTTAAAACTGTTGATAGATCTACCTTCCACAAATTTCTATAGTCATCTAAGCTAATGCCCCCCCTTATTACATTTTGTAACAATGAATTCCTTATCTACTGAGAATATGGGTATATAGGTATAGATATATAGTTTAATCATGCTTTATAACTGTGCAGCAGGAGATGAAAGAAATAATTAATGCATTGTCTGTTGTGCTGGATCTAGTCTGGAGGGAAGACTTGGGAAAAAATAATTAAACTTTGGGTGCTATATCCAAATCTAGAACTGGAAAGTAGATTACTTAATGGACGTTTCTGAGATGATTATTTGAGTTGAAATCCTATAAAACAGGGAGATAAATACTGAAGTATAACTGGTAGAAAAGAACTTCATTGCTTAGAACAGTGATTCTCAACCTGTGGGTCGCGACCCCTTTGGGGGTTGAATGACCCTTTCACATTCGAAAACACATATTTTCAATGATTTTAGGAATAAGTTTATGGTTAGGAGTCACCACAGCATGAGGAACTGTATTAAAGGATTGCAGTATTAGGAAGGTTGAGAACCACTGGCTTAGAAGAAAATGATAAAAAGCAAATTTCCTAGTATTTAATAGGGATTTTTAGTCTTTATTAGCTGTCCTGAGTCTTATTTTTGGGACAAACATTCAGACTAAAACCAATTATCAATTCCTCATTATGTTTTTCTACTATCCTGAACTTAAATTAAAGGTTTTGCCTGAGTTAAAATGTATCTTTTGGACCTGCCCCCCCCCCAAATACAGGTAGTGCTAGACTTATAACTATTTGTTTAGTAATGGTTCAAAGTTACAATGGCACTGAAAAAAGTTACCTGACCGGTAACAAATATTTGTAGCAGCCCCATGGACTTGTGATCCAAATTCAGGTGCTTGGCAACAGACATTTATTTATGACCGTTGCACTGACCAGGGATCATGTGATCACCTTGCTGGTTCTATCAAGAAAAGTCAATAGGAGCAGGTGGATTTGCTTAACAACTACTTATTTACTTAACAGCTATACTGATTCACTTAATAACCATGGCAAAAAGGCTGTAACTTAACAACTGTCCTGCTTAGCAATGGAAATTTTAGGCTCAATTGTGGTTGTAAATTGAGAACTACCTGTATCACATTTACATATGAAGCTTTTTGTGGATTACACCAGTGGTGGGTTTCAAAAATTTTTTACTACCAGTTCTGTGGGTCTGGCTTGGTGGGCGTGGCATTGCTTGGTGGGCGTGGCGTGGTAGGCATTGCAGGGGAAGGTTACTGCAAAATCTCCATTTCTTCCCGATCAGCTGGGACTCGGGAGGCAGAGAATAGGTGGGGGTGGGGCCAGTCAGAATTTTTACTACCGGTTCTCCGAATTACTCAAAATTTCCACTACTGGTTCTCCAGAACTGATCAAAACCTGCTGAAACCCACCTCTGGATTACACACTCTGTCTCAGTCCATAGATCAATGTAGAAATAAGTATAGAATGGATGAGTGGGTAGATGCATGCAGAAGAGACATAGTTTGAACTGGAATGATTCATCAGTCACTGGAATTCCCACGACATTCGGGCAAACCAAGAAGTTGATAAATAGTACTTGCCAATCAAAGTGACACTTCTTTCACATTCATGTTTCCTGTTGAACTAGAGCAGGCTTGTGGAGCTTCAAAAGTTAGGTCCCAATTACTAATGAAATTGATAAATGAACAATTGCTTTTCACTTAAAAACTTAATATTTGAACACTTCTGCTGAAGTTCTGGAAAATCCAGGGAGGTTTCATGTATTCAAAAAGGCATGATTTTTCACCAGCCCCTGCTAGCCTTTATACTGATCTTCTTCTCAAGAGAAATAAAAAGAA
Organism: Pantherophis guttatus; assembly: GCF_059756535.1. NCBI lineage: Eukaryota > Metazoa > Chordata > Lepidosauria > Squamata > Colubridae > Pantherophis > Pantherophis guttatus. The sequence goes on from NC_142068.1 coordinate 49,719,192, forward strand.
AAAAAAGTTCCTTGTTGAAAAAGAGACAGTCGCAGAAGCAGAAACATTCCAGCTGAAACTGAAATATTATCCCCTATTTTTTTTAAATAGATGATGTTATCCAAGTATCTCTTAGGGGGAATTATTCTTTCAGCAGATTTCTCCCTAGTTGTAAATGTTGCTGACAGCATTATTTTCCATTGGAGATCAGGGGCATTGTGGTTCAATGCTGTGATCCCTGATGGAAAAAAGACACACGTCTTCTCTACATTACTTCTCTGATGAAAGTGGGATTTGATTTGCCTTCACCAGAGACTTGCACTGCTTGTTACATTACTTCCTTTTTCTAAAAGTGATGATGTGGGAATGGAAACTAGCTGACAGAGAACTAAACTAGAATGGAAGTTGGGACTTGTTCAAAAGCAGATTGTGCCTATCTTGGTTCTGCTCTGAATAACTGAAACAAGGGAGTCTGTATAATTAGGCAGCTTGGCTACCCCATCCATTCCAAGCTTGTATCAAACATACAGTTTGTAGAGGAATATATTAATATTGTAATTTAACATGTAAGAGAGTAATTTCATTGATTCACTTGTAATCCAATTTCCAGAAGCCATACTTATTAAACTAAGTGATTATGGTCTTGACTTCTTAGGCATAAACACTATTGGGAATTGTAAATAGCCAATGTTTTCTCAGCTATTTGACACTGCAGCTTGATATACTTCTAACAGGTATCTGTAGCTCAAGATTGAACCATGGAATTTGTGGTGAATCTAGGTTGTTTGTTTGACTGCAGACATTTCATTACCTAATTTATTCTTCTTCGTTCATCATCGGACGTTGGCGATCATGTTGGCAATCCTATTCTTGTCAACAGGTTGTGAAGCCATAATGTTCTTCTTCTGCCTGGACCTCATTTGCCTTCAATCTTTCCTTGGAGGATTAAGTGAACTAGGATTAAGTGAATTACCCAATTAGGTAACATAATCAGTGTTGTTATTATTTTGTGTACTAGATACTACCTTCCATAGATATTATGCTAGGTACTAATATAGTATCATTACTATGTTCTAGACCAGTGATGGCTAACCTTTTTGCCATCAGGTGCCAAAAGTGGGGGGAGTGTGGGGGGATCATGTGTGTGCATGCCCACACCCATAATTCAATGAGCCTGAGTGGTGTAGAAGGCTAATGCCTCCTACTAAGGCAGCATTTAACATCCAGCTGCCTGCAATTACTGCGAGTTCAATTCTCACCAGGCTCAAGGTCGACTCAGCCTTCCATCCTTTCTAAGGTGGGTAAAATGAGGACCCGGTTTGTGGGGGCAATAAGCTGACTTTGTATAAAATATACAAAAGTATGAAGGCTATTGCTTAACACATTGTAAGCTGCCCTGAGTCTCCGGAGAAGGGCAGCATATAAAAATAAAAAATTAAAAAAAATTTAAAAAAATGCCCCCTGCACCCTGCGCATGTGCGTGTGACCCCTTCCCCCCTGCGCCCCGCGTATGTGTGTGCAGCCCTCTCCCCTCCATTTTGGGCCTCCAGGGGGGTGGGGGAGGCTATTTTCGCCCTTCCCAGGCTCCAAGAAAGCCTCTGGAGCCTGGGGAAGGTGAAAAACAGGCCTACGGGACCCACAGGTAATCCTTGATTTACGACCACAATTAAGTCCAAAATGTCTTTTGCTAAGTGAGACATTTGTTAAGTGAATTTTGTCCCATTTTATGACCTTTCTTGTCACATTTATTAAGTGAATCACTGCAGTTGTTAAGTTAATAACAAGGGTTGTTAAGTGAATCTGGCTTCCCCATTGACTTTGTTTGTCAGAAGGTTGCAAATAATGATCACATGACATTGCAACCATCATAAATATGAACCAGTTGCCAAGCATCCAAATTTTGATCATGTGACCATGGAGATGCTGTAATTGTTCTAAGTGTGAAATATGGTCATAAGTCACATTTTTCAGTGCCATTATAAATTTGAATGGTCACTAAATGAATTGTTGTAAGTTGAGAATTAGCTGTACTTTATCTCCATGTGTTTCAACAGAAACATCCATAAAGTCTGGTATTGATTTAATGAAAATCAACCTATACAATAATATAAAGTGTGCTACATTTTGATGATTGGGGGAGGAATTTGAAGGCAGCAGATGGTAGGTTGAAATTTTTATTTTTAAAAGAAAAAAAAAAGCTAAGTGGATGTAAATGAATATTTTTATTACTGGTCAGAATTGCAAACAAAATCCACAAAAAGCTACATTAAGCGGCTGCTTTAATACGTAGTAATGAGAATGATAGACTGTTGAAAGTGGCAATGAAAAATAGGTGGTGAGTGCATATTATGAGTTCTCATATTCCAGATGGAATTTCACATAGAATTCATTCATTTTCTAAGGTTTCTAAGATTCATTTCCAATAAAAACAAAACAGTCAGTGAACAACTCTGAAATTCAGATTGTGATCTTCTATATTCTCCTGGCCAGCTGCCTGTTAAGTTTTCCAGATCCAATTCAAGTAGTTGCTCAGCCATCTTTTTGGATAAGGAATCATTTCCAGCTGTTTTCACTACCAGATCAAATGAGAAACTGCCAATATTTCAGGATTAATTTTTAGAGGCTGTAAAATTCTCTTAACACACTCAATGGACTCTGCTTGTCTGCTTGATTGAGTTGCTGGACATAATATTCTTCAAGACTGGTGGCAAACCTCAAATGTTGTCTGCTTTTAAGATAAATTGCTGGCATATATTGCCTGGCATAGACTTTGATAATAGGCTTTCTCTTTTTGTAAAAAAATATTTTCCCCTCAATTTTTCTATGTCAATTCCTTACAAAGAAACAATTGATTGTTACTATACTTCCTTTCTTGACTATTTAAAATCTTTTCACCCTGCTAGAATTATTGGGTTTGATCTTTTTTTCTGACCACAACAATGCCTTGAACATTCTAAGCAGAAGAAAGCATCCTAAACTGGTCAAGTTGCTTTGTGTTGTCGTGGAAATGTAATCATGACTTTTTTTGTTTTGCTTCATGTTTCACAAATGTACCTGTAGCCAGCTATTGTTTCAGAAATATATGCCTTGCTTTTGCTTGCAAAATTCTGATCTTTGTAGGCATAGACACATTCTGGCATTTGAATATCTTTTCCATTGCTACGCTACCAAGTTTTAGTTTGTAATGTATTTTAAACTGCTAATTCCTTTATTGATAATATTCAACCCTAAAAGAAAAAAAAACTATCTTCATAGTCAATTCTGGCAGTGGTAGGACTTGAATTACTTAACAACTGGTTCTCTGGCTGGATAGGCGTGGCTGGTTGGTCATGTGACTGGGTGGGTGAAATCACTCATCACACCCAGCACCGCCTCCCGGCCATTCGCCTCAAAGGCAGAGGTAAGATTCAGCCAGTTGGGGCCCGTTTTTCAGCCTGTTTTTTGGGCATTTTTGGGTCCTTTTTGGCAGTTTTTTGAGCCGTTTTCAGGCTGTTTTTCAGGCCATTTTTGGGCTGTTTTTGGCCTGAAAACAGCCCAGAAAACAGCCCAGAAAACAGCCCAGAAAACAAGTGGGGGCGGGAACAACCAGTGGCGGGATTTACTGGTTCGCTGAACTGTGTAAAATCTTAACTACTGGTTCTCCTGAACCGGTGCAAACCGGCAGCAGCCCACCTCTGGTTCTAGGTCTGGTTGTTGTTCCTACTTTAAGTAGGCTTTATCCTTTATATTACATTTAGTCCATTTTTTTCTTGTGCCCCTTGATTTTCATTTTTAGGAATCTCTCTCTCTCTCTCTTTCTTTCTCTCTCTCTCTCATAGATGATAGATAGATGAGAGAGACAGACAGACAGACAGACAGACAGACACAGACAGAGACACAGACAGAGACACAGGCAGAGAGAGTCAGGCAGGTAGATAAAGACAGGGACACAGAGACAGAGACAAAGACACAGATAAAGTATTCATCATCATGGCACAGGATTCTTCTTCCAGGTTTAAAACCATGGTCATTTTCTTTCCAATCCAGCTTTCCTTAATTATGAAAGATTATGTAATAGCAATAGCTATTATGTAATAGCAATAGCTCAGTTAGTGTTTTTTTTTTTGCTTTAATTTATATGCCGCCCTGAGTCTCCAGAGACTCAGGGTGGTTTACAATGCGTTAAGCAGTGTTGAGAATATTGCATGTTAATCCTTTGATTTGTTGAAAATACTTAAAAACCCCTAAGAAAGTCCGCATTAATTGTCCATGTGAAACTGGATGAAATAAAGTGAGAAACAAAGGGACTGAAACTGATTGACCCATTACAGTAATAATGCATAAGGATATTTTTTGCCACAAAATGAACAGCTCTTAGTCTCTGACAAAACATAATCTGGAGATAACAAGATTTAAACGTGAAATCTCCTCTCTATATGGATTGTGTTGTTGGCGGTCATTTAGAAAAAAAACCAATGGCTTTTCTAGTATTTATAATAAAAAAATAATAACATCAAGCTAACATACACCCATTGCATCTGTTGTAGATTTTTTTTCCAAAAGTTCCTCATTTCTCAACTAGTGCTAGCACTGTTTATCCTTGACAGGCAGAGATATAATTCCACCTATTGATTAGTTATATATTTTAATTTAAAATTATTGACTGACATTCAGAAAAATTGGCCTAACAGTAAAACCTGTTTCTAATATGCTCTTCACAAAGATTTTCTTTTATATCTAGTAGGCCCATCGAAATTACTACAGTACTTGATAAAATTATTTTGTTTGTTTAATTGTGACTCTGAGAAATTGGGTGCAGGTGAAAAAGGTTTATTATCTGATTGAAGATATTCTATACATGTAATTATAGACACAAATAAAACTATTATTAAAAGCCAGCTGTTTTAACAGTTATTTGTTTCTAATCATTTCCTAATAAAGAGGGAGAGTGGCAACTGTTACCAGGAATAATTTGCTGCTAATCAAGAATAATAAAGTGAGTAGTCTAATTTCCTCATCAAACATCTCTGATTAGAATGTCATTACAACTCACTGTTTCCAATTGATTACATGTTGATTGAGAGGAAGTTAGACTGCAAAATAGTAACAAAATCCATTTAATTACCAAGTACTTACTGATTTGGAGAGCGGACACAATGGCTCACTGTTAAAGACACTGAGCGTCTCAGCTGGAGAGCTGACAGCCTGGGTTCGAGACTAGAGCTCCCTCAATAGGGTGAGCTCTCATTATTTGTCCCAGCTCCTGCCCACCTAGCAGTTTTCAAGCACAGAAATGTGATGTCAGCACTTCAACCTGCATTTACTCTAGTGCTGACATAAGAAGGAGAAGCGAAGGCATCTGGAAAGGGACATTTGACTTTTCACCTACTTATTTTCCCTGGAGATAATATCCCCTAGGAGATGGAATGGGAGGGGGGAAATTCCTTTGAGCGGGAGTAGATTAGGGGTAGAATGACTTGGAAGATGGCCAATGAGTGCAGGGGAGTGGGGAATGGAAAGGGAGGGTTTTGGGGCTGGACGTCAGTGTTGGCTTCATTTGGAGTTGGGTTAGAATGTCATGCTTAATAAATAGGAGTTTTTCTTCAAAGACTTTGTTTGAAATGCAATTTATCTGAGACGACCTCAAAACTTGACATGTGACTAGATAAATGGGTACCACTTTGGTGGGCAGGTAACAGCATTCAGTGTGCCTTTGGCATATAGCCATGCTGACCACCTGAGCACAGAAATTGTCTTCAGACAATTCTGATTCAAGAAATGGAGATGAGCACTGAACCCAAGAGTCAGACATGACTGACAGAGAATCCTTTAATTTTTTACTTCTTACAGCCTAGCAATAGTGCAATATGATAAAAGTCCATTCAGAAGTGAACCCAATTAGATTTATTCCAAAGTAAGTATATATAGCACAAGAAAACAACAAGTGACACATGCCACTAAAATAAACACAGTACATTGCAACTGGAGAAATAATTCTTACTGAAAATTAAATTTAGCAAAACAATTATAAACAAAGTATTACAATTACTATTTTGTTTGTTTAGTATTTATTTATTTATTGTCATATTAATATGCCGCCCTTCTCCCGAAGGACTTGAGGTGGCTCACAAAATAAGCAATCCAACAATAAATAGAATTAAAATGGTACAATCCAATTTAGTAAAATGTATATGTGTCAAGGAAAAAACCCTATAGTCTTTATACTTTGGGGAGAGAAAAAAGGAAAAGTTAGCTGAGGATATAAAAGCATATTTGGATCAGTGTAGGTTGCTCCTGGTTCGGCCCAGTTCAGCCAAGCCGGTAGTGGTGACAATGTGACGTCACCGAACCGATTCTCTGTGACTGGGAGCTGGGCCCTCCCACCCACTCCTGCTTTATTCCTACCTTTATTTCTTGGTTTTTAGCCCAGCTGATAGGCGGGGCAGAATGGATTGCCACACCTCAGCTGGCCAAAAACCTGCGCTTGCGCAGAGCGCAAGTTTGGCGCGTGTGTGAGCGATGCAAGCAAGCGTGTGGCGATTGCGTGCAAAGCTCGTGCATGAAAAGAACCAGTAGTAACACCAGTTGGAACCCACCACAGATTTGCATCATACTCTCCAGCATACTCTATAGTTCTTCACTGATTGATAAAGGGTTAGATATTTTATCACTATCTTTTTTTCCAACATAAGGGGAAAAAAAGGATTTTTCACCACTAGCTATATAGCGTATATTTGTGATCATTTTTTTTTATGACACTGGAAAAGAAAGGGTCAGTACCAGTGGTGAGTTGCCCACGGTTCACACCGGTTCTGTAGAACCAGTAGTAAAACCGGCGGGAGGCTCCGCCCACTGACCCCAACATCATCAAAATGCTTCTGTGCATGAAGAACGTGCGTGTGCGGCCCCATTGCGAACCAGTAGTAAAAGTAAGTAGAACCCAGCCCAGGTCAGTACATCATTTTTCACACTTATGACTATTGCAGCATTCCCATGGTCATGGGATTCAAATTTGGACACAGGGCAACTGACATGTATTTGTCACAATTGCAGTGTCTGGGGAACATGTGATCCTTTTTGTGACCTTCTGATAAGCAAAGTTAATGTGGACGCCAAAGTCACTTAACAAATGTGTTACTAACTTAACAACTGCATTGATTTACTTAATAATTATAGCAGAAAAGATTATAAAGTCGGAAAAACTCACTTAACAACTGATAAGTCAAGCACTACCCATATAAAAGTAAGCCAATCTTCTCCAGCCTGGTGTTCTGCATCTGCCTTTTTTAAAAATATATAATTTTATTAAAACGTTTAAACTAGATGATAACAGGTAACACAAACCAATAGAAAAAAAGGAAGAAAAAAAGGAAAGAAAGTAAAAGAAAGCAAAAAGTAAAGAAAACATAAGGAAGTGGCTTGTGATATTTTCCAAAACTGTTATAAGTAAAAGTATATTTTGACTCCTCTGATTAAAATTACACCATGTTGCTTTTTTTTCTACATTATATTCTACCTCATCATCTAAACCATAAATCATAAGTATTGATGTTTAAAATTCTTTGTATCAAATTATGTATTTGGATCCATTTTTAAAGTTTTATTTATATATTTATTATATATTTATTTATTTATATATTCACCAAACATTGGATAGTATGTTTCCACATTCATTTGTCTTTATACAGTCTAGATAATTTATCTGGTATCATGTACCTACAATACATCATTAATAAAATTTGTCTTTGATATAATAACACAATATAATTTTCAACTTTTTAACTGCATATTTTTTCATTGATACATCTCTATATTCAGTCCATTTTTCATAATTCTTTAACCTGTTCTTACTGTGTCAAATTTTAGCAATTATATATTCACCATCAGCACACAACTGTATTTCAAAGTCTTTTTATCCATTTTAAATCTTTCAGATAACTGTAAATGGGAGAACCTTTGACAACTACAGCCCACTGCTATTAATTGTTCTTTTCATTTGATTTCAAATTCTCCTTGATAATTTTCCAGTAAATTCCACTATGCCAACCACTTATCTTTATCTGCCATTTCTCTTCTAGAATATGTTTCTTGAGCTGAAATCTATAAAGGTGTTTTCAGGTATAACCTGCATTTATATCTATTCTTTATTCTAAATATGGCATTTGCAATAATAAAGTCCACATTAACTTTATCATACCATAAACACCCATACTATCCAAACTTAGGTTATGATTTCTTAAGTGTAAAAGTCTCTTATTTCTCAGCAACATCCATTATTTCATCCCAATCAAAAAACAAGCAGCAAAATACCATTTTAAATTGGTAACAACTCCCTGTTTCTGAACCAGGTGGATTAAGGATTATGGAAGCTGAAGCTGAAAGCCAACATAATTTACAGTAGAAATGTCAGATTGAAGAATGGTTTAAATGTAGGTTAGCTTCCACAGGAACTTATTGCTTTCATCTCAATGATGAAAGATAAAGGTGAAGCTTCTGGCATCAGTTTGATCCCATTTCCCACAGACATAGATGAAGTTAGTCTATTGGGAGGAATTGCAAGAATTAGATGATGATACTCTTTAGTCATATTGTGGCTGTGTACTTTGGATAATCTGTTCTAGCTGAATAGCTGGTTGCTTATGCCCTGTCCATCCAAAATTATTATTACTTGCAGGGAACCCCAGAAGATTAAATTTGATTTCTAAAGGTCACCTTAGCGTCTCCCAAGAGAAAAACAATGGCTATACCTCTTGTTCTGCATTTTGCAGGGATCATTTATCCATGTTCATGTAACATCCCTTCTGTTCTCTAATAAAATCTTTTTCCCCCTAGCCCACAGTCAGAAATCTAATCCAAGCTTATGGTGAATAGTTTTATGGATGAGCAGTGGAAAGCATATAAATAGGGCTTTTATGTGTGTCTTCTAAACACCAGGCTAAAAAGGGCAAATTGAAGGTTGTGTTATTACCTGCTCATTGCATCTTGCTTGTCCATTGTGAACGAACATAAAACAAAGTAATATCATCTCACTACTTTTGCCTGACACAAATTAATGGGTATTTTCCATGCATGGTTAATGTGAGGATATCACGATTAGTAGTAATTATATTACTATCAGAACTCTGTGAAGGTGCTTGTTATGTTGGTGCTATGTCATCTTTTATTGCCTTGCTCTATTATTTGGGCTTTTAACTTTGTCCCTAAGCAAACATGGGATATTGACTATATTTCACAAATGAAAAGACATTTTAACCCCGAAAATAAAAATATTAAAGGCTAAGGAAACAATGGGATTTTGAAGACAGTTATTCAGGGATCTATTGTGACTTTAATCGCAAGTCAGGGCTCATGCAGAAAAACTGAAAATAAGTCTGGCTATTTAAAAGAAGAAGAAAAAGAAGGTGGAAAGAAACCAGGCAGGATTCTAAATATACTGTCTATTATTTTAAACAGGCACAGGTTTGATTTGGATAATGATTCTATGCTTAATTCATATGGTTTCAAAAATCCTTCTGTGAGCAGAGTGTTCTCAGCAACAATATCAATCAAGCTGGGAAATACGGTACTCAGCTTTTCTCATTAATATATTGTAAATTCTAATACCATCTAAAAGTACCTATTTAGCTCTGCATAGAGATTGGAGTTTTGATTGTCTCCAGCTCTTAAGATGTCAAGTTTTAAATCATGCCATGCTTGACATGTGTATAATCCAAATGAGCAATGCATTCTTAGTGTTTTTACATTGCCTTATATATTTTTAATCAGCTCTCATAGAATATTCCAATATGATACAATATACATATTACTTAACGTGGAACGATGCATATTCTGAACACTCCAAATTTTTGCAAACATAACCTTCAGAGGAAAAAATGTTCTATTCATTGGGAAGACAGGGTTGCTCTTTCCAATAATGCCCTTTTTATCTTTTATCAATAATGAGAATTCATAGGCAACTGTTAGTCAAAGCACTTATATAAGTTTTTCTATCTGCCTTGAACACATGGTTGCAGTATACCATGAGCGCTGATAAAACCTAACTTTGTTGAACAGAGTTTCTGCCTTCTGCCTTTGTTTTATCAATTTCTTTTTAATGAATTTATTTAGGGCAAGAAACATGCATGACATATTGCAGTGATAAAAAGGAAAGGCCTTTCTTTCCAAGGAGTTTATAGCAGTAGAGCTGACAAAAGTAATGAAGAATTTATTAAGCCTGCTTACTGTTTCATAATAAAATTTCATGGCAAAATGTACTTTTTTCACTGTTTCAAAAAGAATGCCAACAGAAGTCCAACCTAAAAGTGATTCTAAAAGAACTTACTAGCAGCAGCTAAAATCTGTTTGAATAAATAGCTTAGATAATGAATATTTTTACCATCAGATCAAGATGTTCAACATCTGGGCACCAACAAGGTTGTTAGAAGTTGTGGAAAATAGACATGACATGGATACTATGCTTCTCTATACACTGGTGTAGCTTCTTCCTTTTTCTCTTATTAATTTTGCTGCTATTGCTTGCTTGCTCCACCTGTGATATTATTAAACAGTCCTCTTCTAATGCAATTGCTTATACTTTATTAGATTTGCTGTTTTCATCTGTTAAAATACTGAACAAGGTTCCTTAACCCAGCCCAAAGGAATGTTCAAAGATACAAATGGAAAAGCAAGTATAATATTTCATCATCTTTCTTTGCATTAGTTCAGCTAATCAATGGGAACTTCTACAATAGAACCAACATAATTTGCTTCTATCCCCTCCCAATCAGTTTGAAGCCTCCTTGTGATCATCTTTATTTCTGTTGGCTTTCAAATGCTAAAAAACCTGGGAGGGCATTGTGATCCAGCTAATGTTCCCACCAGCTGAGCAATAGAATATTGTGTACATTAGTCTCACTTTTATATGAGAGTTTAGAGCTATCACCACTCTATTATATATAAAATTAATGAAGTGTGATAGTTAAATAAAAATTAATGCCGGCATATTCCAGTTAGGCTTTTCCCTAATAGTTTCAACTATGGATATAAATTGGTGAAAGGGGAAAAGGGAATATGTTCTGAACTGTAGTACCCAGCAACATGGAAGAATCCAGACCAAGGCAGGATAATTCGATTCAAATAATGAAGAATCCAGAAAAATCCAAACCAATTCAAGTAACATACGTAGAACAGATCAGCTAAATGTCTCAAGCATTTATGATCAATCCAGTGCAAGGTGCAATGCTTACATTGTAATATGCGCTAAATGTATTATATTTTGGTAATGCTGATATTATTGCAATAATAAAAAGTAATGTATTGATTACTTAGTGCGACAATATAGTACTTAAACTTATATACTGTTCCATAATATTTTACAGCACTCTCTGAGTGGTTTATAGAGTCAACATATTGCCCCCAACAATCTAGGTCCTAGTTTTATCGACCTCAGAAAGATAAAAGACTGAATCAATCTTGAGCTGGTCTGGATCAAACTCCAGGCACTGGGCAACATTCTAACCACTGCACCACTATAGTATAAAAGGTATTGCCTTTGCTATTACATTGGAAAGAGACCTAGAATGTTTTTCACATTATGAACAGCAAGTTATTGTGTCAAAAGAGTAACCGTTAGAAAAGATTTCCTCAAGACATCTTCCTGAAGCTGCTACGATGCAGAAAGGCTGGTTGAGCCACTATCAGAATACTCAATGTGACAGAGAATGCAAGCTTAAGTGGTGGTTTGCCTGGAAAAAAAATCTCATTAGTAAAAAGTATACATGTAAGTGAGTCATATATGAATAAAAAAATCTTTGGTGAAAGGCAGTTGATCATCGTTGAGATGCTAGGAGTTTTAAGTTTCAAATTGCTAGCTATTAGAATGCCTGCATATTACCTCTCTTGAGCAGATGTCATTGTGACTTAATTTGGACTTTCCTGCTTTTTATTTTGTTAGAATCTTCTCAGATAATATTCTGAGTATCATTTCTCCAAGTTCAGTATAACTTTAACTTAGGTAGGACATTCTCTTCTAAAATTGAATATGTATTTTGCATACTTTTGAACCCATATTGTTCAACATCCAAGCTATTTTAGCTACTTCTAACTTGAATTGAGATCAGTTCTCCCTTGGGTAACTATTTAAATATTGCCTAGTATTCATCAATGGATAGTCCTACTGTCTCCAGTTCACCAATTTTTATTATGTTGACTGTCAGTATAAATAAGTTAGTGCATGCCATAAATTCAAAGTAAAGGAAATTCCTTAGTAAAGATTAAGTAAATTTACTTTATTGTTATGCATATTCCAATCTCCAAAAACTCAAGTTTATGTTTTTAGTTCTCTATTTAATATCATATGGAATTTCAAATTTGTAGGAGCTTCATGGAATTGCACAGGTGGGTTTTTTTTAAAGTGCCTTTAAATTAGCCAGTTATTTTGGAAGGAAAAGCAACCATTATGAGACTCCAACTAAAATTCAAGTCAGGCTTCTGCTCTCCTTTTCCACTAAAAATGCCCTTCCTGGTTGTTATAACTGTTATAACTATGTCTTTTGCAACAAAGAAATTTGGAGAGCAATATCTAAAAGGGGAATTTGGGGCAGTGAACTTTTGAAGGATTTTGTTGCAATTTATAATTGAAGTCAGAGTACTATTATATTCTTTCCAAAATATAAGTTGTCCCCATAATCACTGTTTGAAAATGAAGGAATATTGCATATATAGTAGCAAGTACATGTCATTTGCACACCTAATGTTGTAGTAAAAATGACTTTGCCTTTTGTATTTTCAGGGTAAATGCATAACCAACATCCATATGGATATGTATAGTCAGATAAATAGGTGCATAATTTTTCTGAATTTGTCCAAGGGACGGAAGACTTTTCCAACTATTTCTGGAAGGCAGGATTCACCTTCAGTGAAGGTGACAGTAGCAGCACTATTAGCAAAACCCCATAGAAGAAATTCACTCATGTTATCTGCCCTTTGGAAGCATGGGATCCAGAAAAATTCATGGCAAGCCAGAAAACCTCAGACCCCCACCCACCCACCCACCCAACAAACAAACAAACTAAACTGGCACTAATTAATTACTTAATCATCTCATAATTAAATAAATTTTCATTATATCTGCTCTAGTTTCTTTGAAATAATTTCTAGAATAAATAAATTAAATGACAGCTGATAACAAAAATATGGAATAATTTATTGGTCTTACACTATGTATGTTCATCTAATGAAATCTAGCAATCTTCTTCTTCATAGGGGTTCTGTAGGATTCAGCCAATCTCTTTGGTGTGCTTCCCAAGCCAACACTGCTGATCTAAGAACAAAAAATATTGTATGAGTGTAAACGACTTCTGCCTGCACTGGTAAACCTTGCTTTGATTTCATTTTTTTAAAATCTTATTACTAATAGTTGAGATAAAAGCTGCAGTACAATGTAGCTAGAAACAACCTAGGATCTCTGATTCTGTCCTATAGTATCACTTTATTTTATATTTGTATTCTTCTATCCAGGTTTGTTATGTTATTTCTCATCACATACTGTTCAATGTATCATTTATGCATAAAAATACATTATGATAAAGGATCAGATGATCGGTGTGAAAGCAAGAAAATAATATTCATTTACTATTCCTGTCCCCTGTTGTGTGTTTAAATGGAATGTTTTTCAGTAAAAATTGTGCTTAAATGTCTGATATTTTTTCCATATGAGAATATAGTGAGTGCAATGCTATATAATTGCTTATGTCAAAGGTATACAGCATAGTAATATTATAATTATGACTATTACACAATTGGATATTTTAGTAGTCTATATTGTTTTTGGTGATGGAAAAGAGAGAAAGAGAATATACTTTTTATGTTCATATGATTGCTTTATTTCCACAGACCAAAGTATTTTACAATAGATCACTATTGTACCGTAGATCACTATTAGGTGGCATTGTATGTGTAAAATGAATGAGCAAAAGAAAGTTTGGAAGAAACATGCAGTGCCATCTGCAATTAATAAATACCAGAAACTCTAGCGTCATCTGCAGCAAGGAGTTACTTGCTTGTCAGCATTTGACATATTGCTGACATTCAAATTCCTTTCAAGCCAGATAGGTTACTTAGATCTCTTTTCCCATTCATACTACATTCCTTTCAACAATTAAAAATGAGCCAAGAATATTTTCTTTGGGTCTGTCACTATATGCTATCTACTTCAGGTTTACTGAGCTGGGCTGAATGCAAAAATAATGATGATATAATAATCTATCAGTGAAACAAAAATGCCATAATGAAGTATACTAGACTTGTGGTCTATTTTTCCTCTGTATCTGTTTCAATGTTAAGAGGTCACCATCTGCCTTCATTTTTAAAGTGAAGAGAGCCAAAACAAACAAAATACTTGTATTCTACAGTTGCAAAGTTTATTATTAATATTGTCCAAAAACATATGATACGATCTAATTCCAAAAAGTTGTAACTTCAGAATTACTTTAGTCAGGTTTCATTCAACACAAATGCAAATGCTCTGGATTCTCTGTAGCTATTTCCCACATAAACTTCCTTCAATAGAAAATGAAAAAGCTAAAGTGTTCTGACACTTTAGAATTCAAACAGACAAGCACCCACCATACAATACCCTAGACTTAACAATTGTTGATAAGGCAAAAGATGCTGTATAGTGGATGTTGCAGTCTCTGGAGACTGCAGAATCAAAGAGAAAGAGCTGGAGAAAATCATAAAATACAAAGATCTCCAGGTAGAAGTAAAACGATTGTGGCAAAAGAAAGGATAGTAACAATAGGGAAAGACACCTAGGGTGAAGTCCCAAAACATCTGCAGCACCACTTGAACACCATCGGCATTGACAAAATCATCATCAGTCAGTTGCAAAAGATTTACATCCTTCAACAACATCTTTAACATCATCAAAGAACACCATCTGTTTATCTCAAAGAACTCTGAAAAGATGTTTATCTGAAAAGAACTCAATAGATGGACAAAAATGCCAAACCCAGTCTAAATGTCTGTCTGACTGTGCAACCAACCACAATATCTACTTTTTGTGGTAACCAGGAATGGGCAGGAAAAGGTTTGGAAGCCTAGTGATTAGAGATATGTGATAAGAATTGGGAATGAAAAATAGCCTGAAAGCTGAGCTTCAAGAAGAAATCAGCATTACTTTTCTTCAGCTAACATCTGGTTTTCATCAATGCAATGGATTTGATATTGTATCCAGTCAGAGTTAGCGATCCATAGGAGGAGGAGCCCTATATGACTCCATCACCATAAGTTAATCATGTACTAATCAGTTTAGATGGTACAAATTTTACTGAGCATGAGTATGAGTTAACACAGTATGACTTGGACACTTGAGAATTCTGGGTATACTTGAGAAATTTCTTATATTATTAACATTAGTGTCATTGCCTCAATTGATCTATGGAATTTTAAGACAGCCCTGACAATTGACCTTTTTTCTCTTTGGAAATCAGCTGTGGTTCTTTAGCAGTTATCTGGAGGTCCAGCTGCAGTATTTCAAATGAAAGAAGTTCAGGAGAACAGATACTACAGATGGAAGACAAGAAGATGAATCCCTAAAGAACAGAAATGATGCAACTATGCCATATAAGGAAACAAAAAGAATTGTGGTGTTAGCTGATTAGCACAGGAACCATTCAGTCTATGTTAAATAGACTGAATGGTTTGTGAAGAGTGCTGTTGATGAGAAACAAGGATAAATGACAGAACAACTTTTAAATTTTATCAGGTGTAAAATTTAGTGCAGATCAATCTTATTGAGATATATTCTGTCTGTGCAGTATTGTTTCATTTTTCGATTACATTTGGTTCAATATTACAGAGAAATACTAATTGTAGTTATCAAGGGCTCTAAAGTGGACTGTTATCATATACTGACAGTATGCTAATAATGATCAAATCTGTTGGTTCTTACCATCTAATCAAGTGATGAAATCTTTCTCTCCTCACTTGCATTCTATTTATGTAATTATATAATTTATGTATTTATCTTGTTTATATTAGTTATATTGTGTCATGCACTATATTGCTAACACAAAGAACAATTGCAGTAAACAATAAACAAGCCGATAGAAAACCATAGCAAGCATTTCCTATAAAGAAACTTTATTGATCATTCCATTTATTTCTGTAATTGTAATGATAGTTAACTCTGCTCAAAAGAGAAATATTGGCTTTGTTCTTTTCTCTGATCTATAATAATATTATTTGTAAACAGTAACACATCTTTAAATATTAGTTGCTGAAAAACACAAGGAGAAGAATGAGGCTGCATTAATTGTCCTGTGAGATTTTCGTGTTACTGTGGGAACTAGAAAAATGACATCACTGATCTGATTCAGGATTCTTTGGGGGGAGAGGTTTGACAAAAGAAGCTGAAAGAAAAAGAAGAGTGATTATTACTGTTTTATTTTGGTTTTCAGTTGTATTTGTTGCTTGTAAAGAAAGCTAATGCAGAGAAAGGAAGTAGGTCTGGCAGTCAATTGAAGCCACTTGTTCAACAACCCAGCACTGAAGAAGTGGAAGGTTTCAATCCCTCCCTCAATTTCTCAAACATCTACTTGAAAGGAATGTTGGCCATTGATACAATGCAATACCTGGCTGAGAAAGCAAACAACAGCAGAATACATTGTACTTTATATTCCTTTCTTACATTTAGTAGTCCTATGAGTGAAATTTTAAGGCCCATGAAATAGATCAATGTGGAAAATCAGAGTGCAGGAAGAAGTATAATGTGAGGAAAACCAGCAAAAAGAATTTTGACATGAGGGCAGAAAGAGAAAGAGACAGAGAAAGTGCAAGAGCAATCATTTTTCCCACTGATATCAAATGATTTTTGTCATAAGAGATAGGAAGTTCAATGAACCTTGGCAAAATTGACAAAAATACATATTGGATAGGGACAATATGAAATGAGCAAAACAAAGGAGGCAGAACAGATATTGGGGGTAAATGCATACCTTATAGTGGTTTTTAACATGTATTGATTGGATGCGCAGTTACACAGTACTTGTCCACAGTTGTGTTCATTGCAAACTATAGTGATGCCAAAATGAAAATGGACACATAATAATCATGCAAACACTACACATATCATCATTTGTTTTCCCTGTTCCTCTTTAAAGATGCCCTATAGCCTTTCATGTGTGTGTGTGTGTGTGTGTGTGTCTGTGTGTGTGTGTGTGTGTATGAATTTCTAGTTGGAATATCATTTTATTTATTTATTTATTTTTATATTGGATTTCTATACCGCCCTTCTCCCTGAGGACTCAGGGCGGTGTACAGCCAGATTAAAAAACATGCAGAACAAATATTAAAAACAATTAAAAGATATATAAATTTGGCCCAATTAAAACTCATTTACCAATTAAAAACATTTAAAACATTTAAAAACAGTTAAAAATTTCATCTTAAGCCAGCCCGGCTTGTTTAAATAAATGGGTTTTAAGGGCGCGACGGAAGGCACTGAGGTCTTGGATTCTCCTTATCTCTGGGGGGAGCTGATTCCAGAGGGTAGGTGCCCCCACAGAGAAGGCTCTCCCCCTGGGGGTCACCAGCCTACATTGTCTGGCTGATGGCACCCCGAGGAGGCCCTCTCTGTGGGAGCGCACGGGTCGATGGGAGGTCGTTGGTAGCAGCAGGCGGTCTCGAAGATAGCAGGCCCTATGCCATTCATTTTATCTAACATCATCAAGCTGTTTTTTTTATGCAATAGATCAAAAGCATCTTCCAATATTCACAAATGCCAGGATTTCATTTTTCAGATCAATTCTTGACCACTTTAGGTAATTGAATAGATCTGCTCAACATGGCTTGATTAATTTTCTGGTTGTAAGGGTCATCACACACACACGCCCTGCCCCCAACAGCATTTATGCTGAAGAAAAAGGTATTACTATTGCTATCCTTTGAGATGGGATTTTTAAAAAAGTAATTTGGCTGTACATATTAGATGGCATTATAGGTCATTATAGGTCATTCTGCTTGGATACTGCATGTTGAATGTATATTGTTGGATGCTGCAATAAGTGACATGAACTGACTTGTGATTGCCTCTTATTTCTTCATCTAGGAGAAAGCCTATAAAGCCTATAAAACTGTTAGAAAGCTTACCAGTTTTCACTGATATGTAACAATTCAATCAGACTTTGCTGAACGTTGATCTATTAAACATGGGATAAACTGTCAAGAATTTTAATTAAGACAAACATATGTGTATACACACACACAAATACTGTAGTTGTAGGTTCAGAGTCTAGGGTTGATCAACATGTAGCCTTGATATAATTCTTGTAAGACTGTACTCTGCTGAACATCTTTGTATTCTCTGAAATTGTTTTTAGTAAAAGGGGCTTTGCCTGCATCATAGTATAAAGTCCCCTTCACTACATACATTTAATGTTACTTTAGCATAGATGGAGAGACAACCCTCATAAAGCTCTCTTGTCTGTTTATCTTTATCATTATTGTATTTATTGTATTTATAAAAAAATAGATTTTTTTTTGCACCTTTTAACGTATTTATTCTTCCACAATCTTAAGAGTTAAGCTTCTGTTTTGATTTTAAACATAGAGATTCTTAGAACACAATAGTTATTATTGAATTCTAGGTATCTTGGTTTTCTGGCTGTTAAGAGTTTCTTACTCTCTTCACCTATACATTCTGATTGAGAAAAACAGGGAAGGAAAAAAGGGTTAAGTGTGTGTTCTCAGTATTTCCTTTCTCGCTAAGGAAGATTTCAAATGTACCATATTTTTCAGAGTATAAGACACACCTTTTCCCCCCAAAAAAGAGGCTGAAAATCTGAATGTGTTTTATACTCCGAATGAAGCCCCGCCCAACTTCTCAAACGTAGGTTTCAGACGCTGAAAAAAGCATCAGAAACGAAGCTTCAGAAAAGAAGCCCCCAAACAGAGCTTCAGAGGCTTTTATTCTGAAGCTCTGTTTCGGAGGCTTTCAGAGGCAGAAAAAAAAGATTTTTCTGAAACAGAGTTTCAGACGTTTCAGAGGCAGAAAAAAAAGCAAAAAAAAGCAAGGCACAGAACTCACAACCAAGGAACCTGTTGCTAAAATTCATCTCTGGGAACAGCTGATTGGGGGTATTCCGGGAGGTCGGCCCACCTGCCAATCAGCTTTTTTCTTATTTTCTTATTTATTTATTAATGAGATTTATATGCCGCCCTATCTCCAGCTGGACTCAGACAGGCTCACAACAGTAAAAAACATCTAATGAAAAAGTTAAAAAGAAATTAAATCCAAATCTCATAATTTTATATTCCGATGCATTTTATACTCCGAAAAATACGGTATTTTTTTTTCAATAGGTGAAGATTTACACATCAATCCTCAGAATTATAATAAGGTTTGATGTAAGCACAGTTGGTCAGGTAGGAGATTGTTCTTTGGACAGAATTGAAATAGCCCTGTATCATACTGATGTTTCAACTGCTATTGTTTATAAATGCCAATCTATGCATAACATAAGATAAAGACTGCAAATACAATTGTCCTTTTCTCTAATCAAAGCAATCTGGGGTTTAATATAGTTTGGATCAGAGCCATAGCATGAGAAGAGAGAATTCGAGGGCATTGCCCCACATGCAGATTTTATCATCAGAAGCTATTTCTTTACAAATTAAGTTGAACCTATTCAATTTAACATCATCTAGGAAAACAGTAAGAGTAACAAGCAAATACCCAGTGTGCACTCCTTCTGTGTCTTACTTTCAAATTTTGACTCGTGGCTTCAACAGAGATATGTGATAGCTAATCTGGCATGTCAACTGAGGTGCGGCATGTGGCAGAACAGATGCAGCTTAGCTGGCATAGCCAAGCTTAGTTTGCTGCCCAGACAAACCCCTTGTTGCCCATTTTCAATGCCAAGTGTTTTGAATAACTTTTGAGTGGGCGCTATGCCTTCTGAACAAATCTGCTGGAATGCCAACAGGACAGAAACTTCATCTGACCACTAAAGCAAATGTTTCTGCAATGCAGTGGTCCTAATCCAACATAAAAGAAAAAAGAAAAACAGATATCCAGATTGTACAGTCAATGTAGTATCAAACATTATGTAAGAAATTCATCTGATAATTTAATGAAACAGCAGTTTTTCAGTAGTCTGCTTCCTTGCAATGCAGGATGCATTTAACTTTAGCAAAGCCACTTAAAACAGTAAGTTAAAGCCTGATTTAAATTACCCAGATAAGAAACTTATTTAAAGAAGAGATGTATATTACATTTTTCATGTTTTATTTCCAGAATAAAAGTGCATGCTGATAGACTGCTGAAATAATTAAAACATATTATATTGCACCCTATGAAGACACACTATGTCTTCATAGGGTGTAATGAGAAAGTAGAAGTTGTAGAAGAACTTTTGGCTCTCAATTGCTAAACAATAGAGATGGCAAAATGAATTCTCTCTGTCCTAAATTACATGGCTCAAATGAGAAAAGCTGGATGGATGAAAAGTTGATGAAAGGACTGTGATTTCCTTTCACTTCTGGCACTCAAATTCCTGTAATGCTTAAATCGTAGTCTAGTGCTCCAATATATTGACTGTGAAACAAATAAGATAACATGTATTCTACTCCACTCTGAGTTCCCTCTGTTGATGGAGAAGTTCTAAAGGTAAACTGAACCTTTATTGGACTTAATACACAATGCTTACAGTGTGAAACATTCAGATGGAGAAAGAGTAAGGCTCATGAGTATTCCATATTTCTTTCATGTTTAGGATTCTATATACTTGAATAGATTCTTGCAATAAGGGCATTACAAGCCTGGATATTTTGATCAGAAACCATCTCCTTTCATGTATTTTAAAGGGGTTTTAGCAACAAGAATGAAAATTCAGTGATTTCTGAAATATTTTCCTTAATACCACAACTACCTCTGCCATCACATTCTAATTATTTATAAAGCTTGTGGTCTTAATTATAATCAGTGCAAAATATTTATCTTAAAATCATATTATAAAATTGACCAGAACTGCTTGGTCTCAATGTGCTGCCTTCCCTTTCTACCCAGATTATAACTGCCAGCTCTCTTTTCTTCTTCCCTTTAATCACACTCTTTTCTTTAGACAAAGTGTGTAAATCCTCACTGCTTTGTTTCAGGAAAGTGTTAAGCCATAATATAATTTTACAAATTGGAGATAATTGTTCTAAAAGAGGCGCAGCCAGTCAAGGAATAAGAAATATCATGTGTACTCACTATAAAGTAATAAAATCAGGATTAAAAAAAACCTAATCAATAAATAAAATAAATTGACAGATTGAAATAACCATTCATGCAACAGAATTGGGGTATCATAAAAGGAAGAAACAAAAATACATGCTTTATGATGGATCTTAAAACCTGGATAAATGGCTACTGGTATTTGAGTATTGTTTATTACATACCAGAAATACTACTACTACTACTACTACTACTACTACTACTACTAATAATAATAATAATAATAATAATAATAATAATCCCATGGCTGGGCCTGGATGGTTATTGGGTGCAGTCGCTATGGTTATGGGAATGCCGGTCTTCGGATCGGCAGTGGCTTAGCCACCCTAAACCAACCCAGGTACCTACCATTACCAATGATGAGAAGAAATCAACAAAATTCCGAATCACCGAATCAGTCATCACCCAGGTCAACCAGGACCACATCAGATGCTATGGCTCCTGGACATCTGCTGAAAAATGGGCTACAGGGCTCAGTTGCTACTGCTGGGGAACCAGGGCATGCAACTGTAAAGCGACTGGGACAAAAGTGCAAAACTTGGACAACCAAAGAAAATCGAGAAATCATCATGTAACAGTTATACGCATTTGTCATTGGGGCACTTGGTACCATGTCCAAGAATTTTACAAAACACATCAAGAAATTGCAGCTTCCTGCAATAACACCAGCAGAACTGCAAGAAACTGTGCTACTCAGAACATCATATATTTTAAGAAGATACTTGATTGATACCTAGGACACTGGCAGCAATCCGAATCAACCATTAGCACCAGTCAATGCTATTTGTGACACATTTTTAAATGTTCAGTTGACTGAGTTTCATGTTTAATGAATAAAAGAAATAATAATAATAATAATAATAATAATAATAATAATAATAATAATAATAAGAAGAAGAAGAAGAAGAAGAAGAAGAAGAAGAAGAAGCAGCAGCAGCAAGAAAAAATCACAAAGTACCGGGATTTGCAAATTGAAGTTGAGCGACTGTGGAAAAAGAAATCATGTGTTGTCCCGATTGTAATTGGAGCCCTTGGAGCAGTACCCAAGGGGCTACCCCGCTATTTAGAAATTCTAAATTTGCCGGACTTGAACATTTTGACTCTACAAAAAACCACCTTACTCGGAACAGCTTACATCCTCCGACGATACCTTAACAGTTCCTAGGTCCTTGGTTAGGACTTGAGCTGCTGAGCTATTAACCAGCCTCAAAGGCTGTGAATCTCACTAAAGATTAAATAATAATAATAATAATAATAATAATAATAAAAAACATTGAAGGAAAATGTGATGACAACTTTACATGAGCATGGCTTAAGATGGGAACCATCAAGAAAGAAATGGAAGGTTTAGTACTCACTGCTCAAGGACAAGCACTACAAACTAATGCCATGAAAGCAAAAATACAAAAATCCACCGACAATCCAAACTGCTGACTTTGAAACAACAACGTCAAAACTGTTTCACATTTAATATGTGAATGCAGCAAAATTGCACAAACTGATTACAAAGTAGGCATGACTGAATTGCTAAATTAATCCACTGGTCATTATGTGAAAAATACGATTTACCTGGATCCAAAAAGTCATGGGAACATAAAGTGGAAAAAGTTATAGGAAATGAGAAGGTGAAGATCTTGTGGGACTTTCGAATACAGACAGATTGTCACTTGGAACACAACACGCCAGATATCACAGTTGTCGAAAACCGAAACGTACAATTTATTGACATCGTGGTACCAGGAGATGCCAGAGTTGAAGAAAAAGAACTGGAAAAAATCATGAAATATCACGACCTGGCCATTGAAACTACACGCTATGGATGAAACATGTAACAGTGATACCCATTGTAATTTGGGCACTTGATACCATGTCCAAGAATTTTATAAGATACATCAGCAAATTGCAGCTTCCTGCAATAACACCAGCAGAACTGCAAAAAACTGTGCTACTTGGAACATCGTACATCTTAAGAAGGTACTTGGTTGATACCTAGGATGCTGGCAGCAACCCGTATCAACCATTAGCACCAGTCAATGGTATTTGTGATGCATTTTTGAATGTTCAGTTGACTGAATTTCATATTTAATGAATAAAGATAATAGTAATATTTTTTAAAAAAATAACAGCTTTATTCCATGCATGTTTATACTACTCATGATAATTGTATAATCTGGAGATTACCTTGTACTACAATATACTATCAGCATCACCCTACCAACTCAGAGGTATATTCATTGTACTGAGACATAGTCATGATATGACACACAAGTCAGTAAAGATGCATACATAAACCATTTCTTCTGTTGTAGCTCATGTGAGTAGAAAAGAAGAGGGGATAGTTAAAAAAATGAAATTCCATGTAGAGGAAATGCTGGTCGTCCATTTCTTTATCATCTGTGAATATGTGTTATTATATTTTAAAGCTATATGAAGCTTTAGTATGTAATTTCTACAAGATTAGAATAATAGTATAAGAGTCTGATAGGAACAAAATAGGACAACCTTAAGACTACCTGGATCATTTTAATTTATAGAGATGATTACATATTCCCAAGAGTCAATTGTTTTTAAAGAAGTTATCATCACTAATTTGTGAAAGGATTTATCTCACTACAGACCTTTTCCCCTTTCCCTTTTTACATTCAGAGTGATATTTTGCTATTTTTCTAATAAACACAAGTAAATTATTAAATATAAATGGTATAATCAAACTGAAATAATAAGCACTGTAATTGGAGATGATCAATAAAGAACAATAAGGAAGATAGACTAGAATTAATCATTGTTGGTAAAACATCCCATAACATGTAAATTAGAGCAAGGAGAAAGCCTGGATTTATGTGAATATTCATTAAGATGGTATAGAAACTGTCTTCATTGTTCTGTGCTGAGTGCTTTTTTATGAAATTAATTTCAAAATTAGATTAAAATTATTTTCTTATGCATATATTAAAATAAAACACATACATACCCACACACAACTGTTTGTGCTACATGCTTGCTGGTTTGGCACAACCAAGAACTAAT
This sequence comes from Pantherophis guttatus, assembly GCF_059756535.1. NCBI lineage: Eukaryota > Metazoa > Chordata > Lepidosauria > Squamata > Colubridae > Pantherophis > Pantherophis guttatus. The sequence goes on from NC_142068.1 coordinate 49,743,433, forward strand.
TTACTACATTTTGTAGTAAAGGTGCTACGTTTTGTTTTCTTTTGTTGGCTTTTCTTGCCCTTTCAGGCACACTACACAATGGAGAACTCTATCTGTCTCTGTCTCTGACCTCTCATCTCATCATCTCTTATCTCTCGCTCTCTCACTCTCGCCTCACATTTTGAAACATTATAGTCTTAATACTTGGCAATGTCTAAAGTTCTCTTCACTTTGATGTTTTAAAGATCTTGATTCTGAAACAGAAGTCAAGTTCAGGAGGAATGTCCAATTCATTTAAAAAAAAATCCTCAACCAAGGCAGCTATTTCAATATATCAAATAAAGAAGATATAGCATTATTTTATTGAAGGCTCTAGAGTCTGTGCTGCAGGAAAAAAAAATAGAAAGTATGTAACAAAAGGGTGCTTATATTTTACCTCATGTAATTCATATAATTAGATTTGGTCAGACAACTTTGGCTACTGGAGAATTCTCTGAACTCTCACACTCTTTTTCTTATTTTATTTTATAGACAAACTTTTAGAAAACCCCAGCTTTATGATACTCAGCTACATACTAAGTTATACATATGCACACAACAAATACACAATAAGCACACACACACACACACACCAAACAAAACAAATTTCTAACAACAAAAGAACATATCTCTATTGAATAGTAAGAGATCTTTCCCTTTTCTCCCTATAGCCAGTGGTGGGTTGCCCCTGGTTCGCACCGGTTCTATAGAACTGGTAGTAAAATCGGTGGGAGGCCCCGCCCACTGACCCTGATGTCATAAAAATGCTTCTGCGCTTGTGCCCCATTGCGAACCAGTAGTAAAGGTAAGTAGAAACACACCTGCCTATAGCTATACTTGGGCATGGTGGAAATGACCTTAGAATATTTTGAATGCAAATTATGTGTTCTCACAGTAAACTACAGCCCTGTAGATCACAGTCAGATAGTCATTTGGCAAGGTTATTAGTAACATTGAAAGTGTATATGGATTATTGCTATAAACAAAATCTGTAGTTTTGTTCATCTGAGACAATAATAACAACATTTATGGGATGAATTCTTTTCTCAGTCCTGGGATATATAACTGCACTGTTCCACTATACATCTGATTCTGCAAAAGCAAATAGTAACCTCACTAGCAGCCAGAGGAAACTGTGGCACTCTTGCTGCTTCAGAGTCCTTCAAATTCATCTCTAGAAAGGCCACAAAATCAGAAGGATATTTCACCTCCATTTTTTTTTCTTCAGTTTTTAAAAGCTTTATTAAGTACAAAAAAATCTATTTCTAAATAAACAGTATGTTGTCTGCATACAAATAATTTTGAGAAATAATAATCATAATATTTGTAATAATATTCATCACGTTAATATTAATCTCATAATGATAGTATTTGTTTATCCATTTTAATAAACCTTCCTTATAAAATTAATCCTTTTCTTAAATTTTCCATATTTCTAACTTCTGTTTTTATCGGTTAGCCATTGATAAATGAGTCCCATGTTAAAAAGTATTAACTTTCTTCTTTTTCCTTAATTTTAGAATAGAATAGAATAGAATAGAATAGAATAGAATAGAATAGAATAGAATAGAATAGAATAGAATAGAATAGAATAGAATAACAGAGTTGGAAGGGACCTTGGAGGTCTTCTAGTCCAGCTCCTGCCTAGGCAGGAAACCCTACACCACTTCACTCAAATGGGTATCCAATATCTTCTTAAAAATTGCCAGTGTTAGAACATTCACAACTTCTGGAGGCAAATTGTTCCACTGATTGATTGTTCTAACTGTCAGGAAATTTCTCCTTAGTTCTAAGTTGCTTCTCTCCTTAGCTTCCATTTTAAGTGTTAATCTATCCATTTCTACATATTCTAATATTTTTAACGTTTTCCTCTGAAGGGCTCTTTTCACTTTTCCACTGTTGTGCAAATACAAATCTAGCTGCAGCTAGCACATGTAAAATTAAGTATGTAATCCCTTTATTATATTTTCCGGTAAGATGCCCCCCAAAAATATTTCTGGTTTGAGATCGATATGTTGTTTTGTAATTTTTTCCAACCATGTATGTAATTTTGTTCAATATTTTTTTTGACTTTGGGCATGTCCACCTTTGACTTTGGGCATGTCCACATATGATAATACGAACCTGATGTCTGATTAGATTTCCAGCATTTAGTGGACATGTCCTTAAACATCTTTGCCAATCTTGTGGGTGAAAAATGCCATCTATAAAACATTTTATAAAGATTTTATTTATATGCAGTTGACATAGTTCATTTATAATGCCTGTCCCACAGTTTCTGCCATTTATCTAACTCTATTGTGTAACCAAATTTTTTGGCTATATTAGTTTTTCATCCGTCCCTGTAATATCTGGTCTAGTTCTGTTGGTTCTTTATAAAAACCATACATTTTAGCATCTTTCTCATATCAAGATTGTATCTGCACTTGTGGCCATTATGCTATATCAATCCCTTGACTGTTCAATTCTTGCTTAGTTTTAAGACCCCCTTCTTCATTCAAAATATCTTTATATCTTGTAATTTTTTCCATGTTAATAACATTTGGATGTATCAGTGCCTCCATTGTAGAGACTGGTATTTTCAACCCTAACTTGGGATGCAACTTGAATAAATTTCAAGGCAGTAAAGAAAATATTATCACTACTTTGGATAAATACAGCTTTCAAAATTACTTCAAAAGAGAAAATAATGTTGAAAACAGTATTATTGCTGAAGAATGACATTCTTATACTGTAGGTTTTGAGTCTCAAAGTGTGAGTGAAGGCTCTTTTACTGAACAGGTTACAGCTTCCATGGCTTCACTTAAAACCCAGTATCATCAAAAGAATGATAAAGGTTATGAGTTTGACTTGATCAGATTACCTGCTGGATATCAGCTTGATATTCTGTGTTCATGAGGTACTGCAACACTATTTCTTTTTCCTTTTCTTAAAAGAAAAATGTTACTAGGAAAGTTGGATAGAATCTAATCTGAATGTAGCTCACCATGTAAAGGTCAGGAAGAATTGAATTTTTCCTCCCACACAATTAAGTATGCATCCATTGAATAGATCAATTCTTGTTTTAACAGAAAATGTCTATCCTTTAAACTGGCACACCTAAAACATGTTTAAACATGTGCAGTACTTTATGTTGTGAGATAAGAGAGGGGCAGGAGGAAGATGGTACATGGGAATGATCTTGAGGGACAAGACGAAGAGATGTTTCCTAAGGAACAATAAAACAGGAGGGAGAAGAGTCTGCAATTGCTTAACTATCAGACAAAGAAACTTAGTAAGGACCCACCCTAATTAATCAAGCAATTAAAAGGGTGGGATCTTGCACTTTCAGACTTGCAAGATTCTGTTAAGGTAGAATTACAACAAAGTAAAATTAGCTCCTCTGGTCCTGTTTCCCAAGAGGACTGACATTTACTTTGTCCAGGGACAACTCCGTCCATTTGGTTGTCATTTTCATTTATATCATATCATCTAAAATTATGTTATTGTTTTAATCCTATTGTTAACAGATTTTTAATGGTAAAAACTGTTGTAGAAAATCTGGCAGGATGACAAATGATAAACATGATTTCAAGCTTCATAAAATGTGTGAAGCATCCATGCGATTGAAAGGTTTTGACCAAAAACAGCTTGAGTAGTACTTTTATGGCTTATCTGGACCTCTGGCAAGCCCAATTTCTTTCATGATTCCAGATCTTAAAATTGTTCTATATCTTCTTTCTTACTCTCCTTTCTCCTGACATTCTGGCAGAAAGAAATCTTTGGTCTAGTATACCAAGGACTTAAAAAAGGATTGATATGAGTGAAATCTTCCTGTCTTTGCCAACAGAAGAATACTGGAGAACACTAAAGGAAATCTATTTAAGCTGTTAATGATTTGGATGTTATAAAAGTTAAACCTGGACATGTATATCAATTGGATTGATATTATTGTTTAGGGAAGGGGTCTCCAAACTTGGCAACTTTAACACTTGTGGACTTCAACTTCCAGAATTCCTCAGCCAGCTTTGATTGGCTGAGGAATTCTGGGACTTTGAGTCCACAAGTTTTATAATTGCCAAGGATGGAGACTCCTGATTTCGGGTGTTCTATTGTTCTTCAAAAATGTACGATTGCTGCTTTCTTCTTCACCTAAATTTGTCTTTTGTTCTTTGGTATGTATACACATACATACATACACACACACACACACACACACACACACACACACACACAAACATACACAGAGAGAGAGAGAGAGAGAGAGAAAGAGAGAGAGGGAGAGGGAGAGAGAGAGAGGTTTTTATTAATGAAAAGAAAGATAAGATACTGAATTTGCATTTGCATAATTTGCATAATTTGCATAAAATGCAAACCTAATTCACCATACAGTACAACATTAAACCTTGTCAATGCAAAATCATGGATCCAACCATTTTATTATCAACAGTTATATCTGTGGAACAGTCCTTGTCTTCTGAAAAGAAAAAACTGTAAAATTGCAGGCTACAATTGCCTCCACTGAATGATTTTCCCCTTTCATATTCTGTTTTATTTCCTGTAGTAGCAGTGAATTTACAGTGGCATGAAATTATTGACATTGTTGTTTACTGCTTATCCCACTCTTTCCCGCCAATAATAACTTTTGAAAGTCTTTATGTAGTTTTGAAATCAACAAGATATGTGGATGGCTTTTATTTTATCTTATTTCCTGGTAAATACAGTGCAGCTAAGACATTAAAACGAAGGCTTATTCAATATTTCCCCTTGTGGAACCTGCTCTATATCTAGGAAGTCATGCAAAAGACAAGGAAATGTTAATTGTCCCATTCCTGATGGAGTAAAGCATCCTTTCACAGCCCAATGCCACCAAATGCATTTGAGGGAGTGCCAGTTAGAGAAGAACTAGAACATGCAATCACAAAACAGAGATATAAGTAGACTGCTTTTTTTAACTACTTCCACTATCAAAATTCAACAAAGCAAAAGTCAATTCAGTGGTTGCAAGGATGAGAATGTGAATCACAATAATTGGTATGAGATATTTAAAATACATTATATTAATTGCATTGAGCTATTCATTGTTCATTGTTGACTTAAAAGCTTTTAGCTTTGCTTAATTATTAATGCTTGCTTGGAGTTGGATAAAGGTCAACAGAATTCAAGGGAGATTAGTTCATTTGTAGCTACATAGAGATTCTAGGCTGATCCCTCTTTTAACTCTACCCCCAAAATTCTACCATTCCTTCTCCTATTGATTTAGGACTAAGGAATTCAAGATCTTCTAATTCCCTAAATTAGCTTTATGAGCATTTTTTATTCTGATCTTCCTCTCACTGCCTCTGTCTCCTCCCTTTGTCTGTCTCTCTGTCTCTGTCTCTCTCTCTCTCTCTTTCCACACATATTTTTATTTTACATTTTACAATGTAACACAGTGGCAATTCCTGATAATAGTTTTATTTGTGTTTCCATTTTGGAAGGAAATCTAAGAATCTGAACAATTGGTATAGCATTAAAAATTATTTTTAATTAGAACAATTTGCCTATTAGCTTTTTGCTAATATGTGAAGGAGAACAAATGTTCGTGCATGTAGAATCTTATGCTCATCTAGGTGTGATTGAATAGGAAGGATCAGAACCTTATCACATGACAACCTATTCAATTTGTCAATTTTTCACATGCTTTATTGCCACCACACATTCTCTCCATTTTGTTTTCACTTTGCATGACTCCCAATATTCCTTAGCCTAAAGCTTGCAGAGGCCATTTTCAGTCCACCACTGTTAAGTCCAAGGAAGCAAAATACCAATGCAGTGAATGTCAGCTCAATTTACATGTGACACACAGGTAGCTGACATTTACTATCCTTTCCTCAAGCATTCTAATCAAGTTTATCACTTTTTCCTCTTGCCTTTCATCATTCGCTGAATTTCCAAACATTGAAAAGAAACCCAAATCTTAACAAAGCAACAAAATATTCTAACACTTTGTTTACATTCATACACACATACTATCCATGCATTTATCCACATGTATTCCTGTGCACTTATCAGCTAGTCCACGAGTCCTCTTCCGTTGCATTTCGGAGACACCATCTAAGGTGCTTCTGGGTTGAAAGGATTAGCCAGTAACATTACGAGGAGATTCATTGAAATCTTCTGCTATGTAGAAAATGTCACAAACAGATTGCTTATTGGAACTATTAGAAAAATACCAAGAATTAGCATCTAGCCTTACTAAGTGCTAGGAAAGGCTTCTTCGCTTCAATTGATTAGAGCTTCTAGAGGAGCATATTATCACAACACATCCTGAGAGTGTTGATGAGTTCTGATTGCACTCTATAACTGTAATTGACAAATGTTTTGGGTGTCTGGTTGGAGTGAAATGCAAGCTGCGTGACAGGCCATCTGTCCAATGATGAAGCAAATACTGGAAGAATACTAATTTTACATGTATGGAATCAATGATAGGTTTGTGAAATCTGATTTTCAGACTGTGTGATGGAACGTTTGTACTGTAGGAAGACTTCACAAGAGTATTATCTCTACTTTACTTCAATAACAGTTGATTGAAATGAATACAGGTTTCAAAATACTTTAAAAAGAGAAGATAATGTTGATGGCAATATCTTGGGTCATCAGTGGAATTCTTATATTTATTGTGTCCCAAACAGGGGTGGGTTCTAAATTTTTTTACTACCGGTTCTGTGGGCATGGCTTATTTTGTGGGTGTGGCTTGATGGTCATGTGACAATTCTTTAGGATTTAGCAGAGGTACTGGTCTACCAGGCTTTTAACTGCTTGCAAAGCTGTACCGGTCTACCAATTTGTTCTTGGAGTGTCCGGTCTACTCATTTGTTTTTGGAGGCACCGGTTTACCCATTTGTTTTTGGAGGCACCAGTCTACCCATTTGTTTTTGGAGGCACTGGTCTACTCATTTGTTTTTCGAGCGCACTGGTCTACCACCACACTGCCTTTTAACACTGTTCAGCTGTAGGGTGACCCTTTGAAGCCCCGCGGCAAGAGTTTAAACAGTTTTTTTCCTTCTAGCCAATCAGCTGGGACTCGGGAGGCAGGCAACAGATTGGGAACAGGGCCAAATAAAAGGTAAGAATAACACGGGGAGGGCGGGAGGACCCAGCTCCCGAACAAAGAGAACTGGTTTGGTGACATCATATCGTCACCGCTACCGGCTCTGTCAAACCGGCTCAAACCGGGAGGAACCCACCACTGGTCCCAAAATGTAAGAGTAAATGTTCTTTCTTTTACTAAACAATCATATCTCCTGTGGTTACAATTTCTATGGCTTCAGTTAAAATCCAGAATCATTGTAAGAATTTTTTTTCCAGAGAAATCTTCTTTTCAGAAACTGTTGAATAAAAAATTGTCTCTCCACAAATTTAGTGAAGAATTTCCAAAGGCCACTTGTACTCAGTCTACTTTCTGTGGAAATGTAAAATTAATGAAAATGGGGCAGTGACTTTCATTTTACTGCCTAGAAATAATTTAGGAATAATCTTAAAGAATGAAAAGAAATCTTAAAGTAATTCTTTATGTAATCAATTTCATGATGGAATCAATAGTTTGAAGACAAGGGAGAGAAATATTCAGTGTCTAATTCAATCATATTTTCATTTCCCTGCAAGGCTTTCCTGATGAAAATTGAAAAATTGCATTTTAAACCTCTTTTTTCTTATTATTTAATGTTGACCAGCAATTGCCCTTTTTCGTCAACTAAGTGTATGTATGCATTTCTAGTTAAATCGTGAAATAATCCTTCTGTCTTCGAATCACACATGAAGAAAGGATATGAAATTCCCCTTGTCCAAAATACACACACATGCACGCACTCACATGCAAACAAACACTCCCTCATATTTTAGAGTGAGTCAATAACTCTATGGCCATGTAATTTAATATGTGCATATTTGTTTCTTGCTGATAAATCTAATCCAGGTATGAATATGAGTTGTATGTGTTTTATTCTTGCTTCATTGATTTTAGAATGCTGTCGTATCCATTCTATGCTGATTGCTGGGTACCATGTGATAATACCTATTTTCCAAACAGTAATAGAGCATATTTGGTACTCTACTCAGTGCTCTAAGGGGAAGTTTTGCCAATACACTACTAGAAACATTTGATTTCTGCATTAAAAATCTGTGTAGGAACTTCCTTAATTGTACTACAGATATTTTTTTCATTTATTTTTTCATTTTATTTATATCATGCCTTCATTATTTTTAAAAATAAGTCAAGGTGGCAAATATCTCTTTTTTCCCCAACAACAACAACCAGTATAGTATCTAAGGAAACAGTTTCTATAGTCAGATAATTCTCATAAACATGCAACCTAGAAAAACGCTAAAAGCCAATAAACAGCTTTTCAATAAACATAGAAATAAGCAAAGCCAACTGCATTTGAAAAGAAATGGGAATGAGTGAATGGCGACAGGTGGCTCCTAAAACCCCATTTTTTTTGCAGTCCTCCGAGCCCTTTTTGCAAAATGTGTAGTTCACTTTCCTGCCACTTTCTATGCATAAAAAATGTATTGCAATTCTCTAAAATGGTTTTTATAAATTAAAAATCAAAGTAAGGACCAACATCATGTGGCCAAATTGGGGGGGGGGGAGAAGAGAGAAAAACAGATGGAAAAATCCTTAATCTGTCCATGTCTACCATATCCATATGTCCGTTCTGCATCATTGTGTTGTTCACTGCAGCCCACACTTTTACAATAAATGTTAAGTGCTGCACCTTTGATGATACTTGAGTTGGCTAGAGTTCAAGTGGAAGAGTCTTGAAACATTGATCCTGAATCATTGCTTCAAGATCACTGAATCATTGTTGGGAAGTTAGAATTTGCAAGGCATAGAAAAACAATTATAGAGAAACTGGACACTGATTCAATTCATCAATTGGACTGGATCATGTTTATATATTAAAAATGGCTAAAGTCGAAAAGGATTTCCTGAATCAATATAGACCTGTATTGCAGCTGTAGCATCAGATTTCAACCTTGTATATTTGCTTAAAAAATAATAATTGTTAGCTCCATAGCAAATCATCTTAGGGGATTTACACCTGCAAAGCAACTGCTTGATCAGCTTTCCAAAGAGTGCAAAACAGCAGCGTTGTTAAATGTCATGTTCAAAAACATGCCTATTATTCTCCAAAGTGTCACTGAGGGACAAAAAGTGTTGAGTAAATCATAGGAAAGACATCCCTGAATGCTATTTACTGGCATGCAGATGTTTATATCATTTGGAAATGGCTTCAATCTCTTGGACTCAATGGCAACCAGAGCACATAGGGAGAGAGGAAAACAAAACAGTTGACTAGAAAGGCATCGTAGTGGTGTGTTAAGCAAATGAGAATATAAATGATGGCTGGAATATTGGCCAATAATGGAGGAATCATAAATGTAATCAAGGCAATTCCAGCTAAATGAGGTGTATCCCAGGCAGCTGTCTTTGTGTATTAGGAACCCATTTAAAGATTCTCCTATCACCATTTAAAAAAAATATCGGTTGGCTGGCACTTCTACTAGTTCCTTCAATAACTCACAAAGCTTACAAGTTGAGTCCTTTATGAGCTTGATTGTGTTATAGCTGGACTGTTTTATGTGTCATAATTACTTGGCATGATAATGTACCATCTGCAGTCTTTAATCATCAGAGCAACAAGACAAACAAGTTCACACACCTCATTTGCTTGGCTTTGTTTCCACTCATATTTATTATTCTTGCTAGATGTCCGATGATGGATTTATATTTTCAAAGTTCACCCAAATCTGAGACTCTAATAAAGCTTCAGTACTTCACTGCAGTTATGCATGTATATCTCTGATCTCTCATTGTAACAATCTGAAGCATATGGACTATCTAAAGCAAGTACTCAATAGCAAGAGAAAGTATATCAGCTGTTCTCCACTTGCTTGCCAATGAATCAAGTTTTGATGAATCAACTAGCACTGATGATGTTACCTAGTTTGAGTAATGAAATGTCTACAAGAAAACAAGCAAGGTCAGAGAGCACTAAGGACACGTCATTTCAACCTTGAGCTACAAATATTGTCCTTTATTGAATCAAGTTTTGCATTTTTTTAACTGCAAGCAAAAGGAAATAGTCCCATATTCATAATTGGAGGAAGCCAGAAGATAGGGCCTTGTCAAAAATAATATAAATAATTCTAATGAAGAAACTGATTCCAAAAGTTGCCTTAAATGTTTTCATATTATCATAGATTACAGTAGAAGATGTCACATACACAACTGGACATCTTTCAATCCTCACTCCCTAATTCCTCCCTCCCTGCCTCCCTACTTCCCTTCCCCTTCCCCTTCCCCTTCCCCTTCCTTCCTTCCTTCCTTCCTTCCTTCCTTCCTTCCTTCCTTCCTTCCTTCCTTCCTTCCTTCCTTCCTTCCTTCCTTTTACAAAGTGCTAAGCCTTCCTGTAATTTTATACCATAATGCTTAGGCACTAATAAGTATTTTGAAAAAATAAAATAAAAAGAGTGGGTGGATCATTGATGGTAGAGGCCTCAGGACAGGGGTTGTTCCTCTGTCCTGGTCCTATTAGATCTTTCAGCGGCTTTTAATACCATCGACCATGGTATCATGCTGCGCTGGTTGGAGGGGTTAGGGGTGGGGGCACTGTGTTACGGTGGTTCTCCTCCTTCCTTTCTGACCATACACAGTCTGTGTTGGCAGGGGGGCAGAGGTCAACCCCGAGGCACCTAGTTTGTGGGGTGCCACAGGGGCCGGTCCTCTCGCCCCTCCTGTTCAACATTGATGTGAAGCCACTGGGTAAGATCATCCGTGGCTTCGGGGTGGATTTCCATCAGTACGCTGACGATACTCAGCTGTACATTTCCACCCCGGGCCACCCCAATGATGCCCTTGAAGTGATGACCCGGTGCCTGGAGGCCGTATGGATCTGGATGGGAAGAAACAAGCTCAGACTCAACCCCTCCAAGACCGAGTGGCTGTGGTTTCCGGTATCCCATCATAGTCAGTTGGTTCCATCACTGACTATAGGGGGTGAGATCTTGGTCCCCTCAGAGAGGGTTCGCAACTTGGACGTCCTCCTGGACTCACAGCTATCTTTAGAAGACCATCTGACAGCTGTGGCCAGGGGGGACTTTTTATCAGGTTCGCCTATCCACCAGTTGCGTCCCTTTCTGGACCGGAATGCCTTGCGCATGGTCACTTATGCTTATTACTTCCTGTCTGGACTACTATAATGCTCTCTACATGGGGCTCCCCTTGAAGAGCACCCGGAGGCTCCAGCTGGTCCAGAATGGGGCCGCGCGGGTGATTATGGGGGCGACTCGATGCTCCCATGTAACACCATTCCTGCGTGAGCTGCACTGGCTCCCAGTGGTCTTCCAGGTGCGATTCAAAGTGTTGGTCGCCACCTTTAAAGCACTTCATAGCATAGGACCTGGGTACCGCCTTCTGCCTCCAATAGCCTCCCATCGACCAGTACGCTCCCACAGAGAGGGTCTCCTCAGGGTGCCGTCAGTTAGACAGGGTCGACTGGCGACCCCCAGGGTGAGAGCCTTCTCTGTGGCGGCACCTGCCCTCTGGAACGAGCTGCCCCTGGAGATTCGTCGGATTCCCGACTTCGTACCTTTCGCTGCACCCTTAAAACACTATTATTCCATCAAGCAGGGCTGGCCTAAAATATTATTTTAATGGGTTATTTTATTTTAGATTATTGGCCAAACTATTTAATAATTTTAAATTGTTTTTAACTTTTATATTGTTGGTTTTTTATCTTGGCTGTACACCACCCTGAGTCCTTCGGGAGAAGGGCAGTATAAAAATTTAATAAATAAATAAATAAATAAATAAATAAATAAATAAATAAATAAATAAATAAATAAATAAATAATTCAAAGCAACAATTCAGGCAGCAGCTTCCACCCTTATGTATGACACATAAAAAGGCTTTGATCATACAATCATGTATGTCACCTTGATTTTTTGTTTATCCTTTTTTGTTTACTCTTCCCCCATGGATGGCAATGTAAAGTGTTTGGAATAAGTTATATTTTCAAAGGGATGAAAGAAAGCAGATGGCAGTTGGAATGCTAGAAAACATACTTGGGTTCAAGAAACAAATTGTAGAAACAATTTCCCTTTTGTTAAATGGTTACACCAATGATTTTTAAATTTAGCAACTTTACAATGTTTGAACTTTCCTAAAATTCTCCAACTAGCATGAAGTCCACAGGTCCTAAAGTTGCCAAATTTAGAAAACATCAGATTACACCCACTATATCACTAGTTTTTCAAAAAGACAAGTTTATCCTCTTCCATGAGAATTATTTGAAAGGGTATCCACAATAGGCTCTCATAATTCAATATATTCTTTATCCTAGTTATGTCATAGATTATTACAGAACTAAACAATTATGATGCTTAAAATGTTTTCGTAAACATAACACCAAAGCATATATACAACAGTGCAATACTTTTCTATAAAATTTGCCCTTTATTTTTGTTAAAAAGTTAGAAATGAAGGAAATATACTCTACAACTGTTGTACTATGCTCATTAAATTTATATTAGATGTTATATTAACATCTTGAGTGACATGCCACAAAGTTGATTTCAAATTATACGCTTTTCAAGAATTGTATATATTGCCTAGATATTAAATTATCAGAAGACATATATCTGACAAACATAGTTTATGCCAGATAAATAGAAACAAAATTCAAAGGGATGTAGCCTAGAGAAATGGGCAGAAAATAACAAGCAAAATATCAAATGTAAAATCATACATTTTTAGATGAAGGAGACATCTGGTTTAGCAGAAATACATTTGACATATTCTAGGTGTCTTAATAGATCTGAAAACATAGTCTAGCTTTCTTAATGTGGCAAAATATTTTAATCTACAGCACTCTTCCTGTGAACATCAGCCTAGAGGGTTACACTATTTGGAACACTTAAAGTGTGAGTGCTCTTGATAATCCCCATCCACTGCCAGTGTCATTAAAATGATGTCTGCCTGGCTGAAAACCATTACACACCCAGCAAGATTTTTATACAAGTCAAGAACCTGATAATGCATAGAAGTCATTGACAAACTGGAGAACTTTCAGAGCATCTGGAATGTTCAGTTAGGTGTTGATACGTGTTGTGATCAAAATTCTGTAAGGAATATCCACTCCAACCCTCCAACCCCAAATGAAACAGTTAGAAATTTTGAAAGGTTTTGCTTCTCAGTTTGGAAGTGGAGAACTATATGATAATTTTGTTCCAAGGAACTTCTTACCTCAAAGGAAACAATATCTGACCTTGCTGCTTCCAAGTGACTATATGGATTTTTACAGCCCAGATATGGTAGCCTATTTTATGGAATAGAGTAGCAACTTCAAGATAAAGCAGATAGAGATAACCTACTATTCTTGAAAAATATTTCCAATGACCAATAAGAGTAGAAGCCATGCAGATGAATCAACTATTATAAGAAGCCTTTGGATATTACTAGGTCATCTATTATTTTATTCATATGTTAATGTGTTTTCTTTGAATGATTCATTAATATATCACACCATCACTATTCCCTCGCATAGTTTGAATTACATCTAAAATATAATAAATGGTATTTCTCAATTGTTTATTTATAATATGGAGTTACTTTTATGCTTGTTTCACATATAATACTGAAAAATTTTATTTATGTGTATTAGGTGAACAACTCTAATGTTTGTATGTGTGTACCAGTGCCATAGTGTGGTGTCTGCCATTGTGATTTAGAAAGATATGTGAATCAAGAGATTAGGTTTTGCTCAATAAACTATAGATAAATTCTTGCTCTAGTGTTGTCTGGGATTGATGCAGTATGCTGGATACTAGAAGATGCTGAGGTCTTGTAGGTTCACAAAAGTACACAAAAGAAAGGTCTGAACTATAAGGTATTAACCATTCTCTGGAAAGTAAAAATAAATACCTACTGTTTTTATTTGCCCACAATGAATTATCAAAGAATAACTACAGAATTACAGCTCCTACTCCCTAGGAATCTAGAAATAAGGTATAAACAAGATAAGTTATTTCACAAAATAATTTTCATTGACAGATCCCAATAGAAGCCACAGTGATGTTTCTTATATCATAAGCAAAAACTCAATATTCCTAATTCATACATTTAAACACCACAATTAAACAACTATAATGCACTCTATGTAAGGTTGTCTACAAAGATCACTTGGAAGGTAGAAATGATGTAAAATGCTGTGGCAATTACTGTAGCTATACAACATGCTACAGTCCTAAAATTGGTTGTTCATAGGCTTCTAATAATAATTCCAAATATTTGTTTTAATCAGTCAATCGGAATAGAGCTGGAAGGGACCTTGGAGGTCTTTTAGTCCAACCCTTTGCTCAAGCAGGAGACCCTACAGTCCAAAATAGTTTATGTGGTTTGTCTCCTTGGTACATTGAAGACCATGTTTGTCTGTGGAATTGACTAGTTAGCACAACTTCTCTAAAAAAACCTGTTAATGGTCCTCTATTATCAACAGATTAATCAAGATCAGCAGATTAATAACATTTTTAAATATGATGGGACACCGTTGCTACTTGGAATCAATTGGCACTAACCACTACCTTAATGGTATACCTGTACCTAGTAAAACTGTTTTTTTAGTTAAAGGAAAGAGCCGTATTTCTGCATCATTTGCATTATTTTCACAGGAGAGCAGTAAAGAAACCAAACTGAATCAGAAAATAAAAATTGTTGGGTATAAAATATTTGGCCAAGATATAAACTAGAATACCATGAGTGAACATGCAAAATACATTAAAATTTAAATTCATCTAGCGCTAGTTATTTTCCTATCTATTACCATAATTTGTAATCGCTTGTTCTTGTAAGTGCTTGTAGCATGAATCTAGAATACTCCTAATTCTTATGTATATAACAAATCATGATTTGATCCACTGAAATTGTAATATGTTCATAAATACAACTGAAATTAATTATGAGTTAATTTATCTTCAGCGCCTGCAAGGTCTGCTTAGCCTGACTAAGAGGGTAAAAAAAATCTGCTAGCATTTACCTGCTTGGCCCTGGTAAATGATGGGAATGAGAACTGACAGAAGCTGTAACACAGTTTTCTTTACAAAATAGGTGACATGGCAATACTACAGACACAGCTGCTGCCTCTGCCTATGGCGCCATATTAATCTAGTCAATTTGTAAACAAAACAAGTAATAACAGCCCATCAGAGATGGTCACATAATAGGATATGATGGCATGATTTAAAATGAGTATCACATTAACTATTCCACACACTTAGAAAAATCGCCAAAGATGCATATGTTTTCAAATTCAGGGATATCTTGTAAAATTGGAATATAGAACTTCCATTACAGTTTATACTGATAAAATTATGTAGCAGTTCAGTTATAGTAATAGCATTTAGACTTATATACCACTTCACAGTGCTTTACAGCCCTCTCTAAGTGATTTACAGAGTCAGCATATTGCCTCCAACAATCTGGCTCCTCATTTTACAAACTTCAGAAGGATGGAAGACTGAGTCAACCTTGAGCTGTTCAGAATCAAACTCCTGAAGTGACCAGTGAGTTATCCTGAAGTACTGCATTCTAACCACTGCATCAACAAATCTCCTTCGGTTATGTACATAACATAGTGGTAGATAAGACATATTTGTACAAAATCCTTAATAAAGCGGGTATCTGTTGTTTAAATTATTGTTTGCTTACTGTTTTCTTTTAACACAATGATTTTTCCACTGTATTATTTTCATAAACAAAGAGACAAGGGTGTACTCCAAATACTATACAGCCAAACTCTTTTGGCTGTGCAACAATTTTGCTATAGGTAATTGAAAACCAATCTGCATAAAGGTGGTGTTTTTAGATGCGTATTAGACATCTAATTTAAAGGTGGTTTATTTGAATTGTCAAATCAAATGTTTTAGGCTGATTTGGATACAGTAATTCAAATGACTATAGATTTCTTTTGGCCCAAATAAACTTGAAGGTCAGAGTCAAATTTATTTCATTCAATAACTGAATTTGGATGTCTGACTCAATCCACTTGTTCTCTGAATTGAAGTAGAAGTCCAAATTTAATTGGATAGCAACTTGAACTGAAAAAATTTATATTGGATTTTGTCCTAATTCTCACAGTCTGAATGTCTTTTGAGGTGATGAATACTTTCACAATAGCATACCAAAATTTCCAAAATTTCTAAAAAATAAGTTTAGTTTGAGAAGAAATACATCTGTGGCATGAATGTGCTCACTTGCACATTATGGGAGCAGTATGCTCTGCCTTAACCCCTTGTGTGCCTTAATAGCTTGTACTAAATCTCCACTTCTGATTGCAACCAATGAGTAATTATATACTGTAGCATATAGCATAGCTGTATATTAAAACTGATTTGGCTCTGTGATGACATCCATTAAGAAGAAGGACATCTTATTCTAAATAGCTGCATAAATGTTCTCAAAGAAATGAGGATAATGTAGTGAATGCAAAAGGGAATGCGACATTTCATTATAAGCAGATAATGTCAGTACAACATTGTTGAAATAACAATGGGAGCCGATTGTATCAAAAAGTTTCAAGCTAACAGAAATATACTAACAAGGATCACTCAGGTTACAGTACTGTATGGTGTTTGCTGAGCTAATGTTGCCTGCTGTGCTGATGTTCTCTGATTCTGTAATAAGAAAGGACAGGAATACTTTTCTTCCTTAACCCCATTTACTCTGCCATGATTTTCTATTCACCATCCAAAAAGAGAATAAATAAGCAGCTTTTGCACAGCTGAGCAAATTCAAAAAAAGCCTATAGCAGGAATACAAGGACAGTATAGAATAAAAGAAATGGGCCACCACCAAGTGGTTGTAGATCTGAAACAAGAACACTGAGAACTCCTCAGTGTTGTAGGAGAAAAAGGATGCAAACATTCTGGACCAGACAATGATGAAGTGGTATCACTGTGTGCAAGAAGTTGTCAGGGTGATGTTCTTAGTACTTATGATATATGAACACTTTATTGCCATATACAATTAAAGATAGTTTTGTACTACTCCATGCAGTGATATTTCTTTCAATTTCAGAGTGACAGTACATTAAGTCCAACTCAATATTAAATATCAAGGAGGAACATTCTCACAGGAGAAGAATTTGCAGCCATTCAATGGTTCATTTGAGGGAAACTTGAATATTATTAATCTTTTCATTCTAAGCCTGGTTGCAGACAGGATGTAACATTTCTATCATGTTACATCTTCATCTTCAAGGATATGAAGAGGATAAGTGGATTTAAGAATAAATCTAAAGACACCTTCTTTATCTTCAAATTTAATATATTTATTAACAAACATCTGTGGATCATAGAATGTAAGGCAAGCGCACATAGCTATTGTTGAATAATAAACATAAGGCAAAAAGATAGACCGGTAGAAGAAAAGGTAGGAAGAGGTTTATTTTAGTTATGTCATTCCATCATCTCAAACTTGCTCTTCCCCACAAAAAAAAAAAATTAAGTACAAGGAGAGGAATGGCTTTTTCTCTTCAGATATTAACTAAAGGACTGAGAGTCTATTGAGACCTTAAAATTTGTACAATATTACCATAAATCCAGTTATGTGTTATACAAGACAATAATCTTGTTTTATTAGATTAACAAAATGACCACACATAAAAATCAACAGAGAAACATATGTCTTTAAGATATTATGACTTCAAGTTGACTATCCTTTATCAAAGAAGTTTCAAAGACAAATACTCTGTGAAATAATTAAGATGGGTTACATCTAGAAATTCAAGATAATTGCCAAGAGATTAAACAAAGAACAGGCTTCTTCTCAATTATATCTACTAAACAAATCTAGAAGTTGAATCATGGCAACTGGACTCAAAAGGTTTTGCTGCTTATCCAAGTAGCTTCTTCAGTCAGAGCAAGTGGGTTACGGTGTCCCCCTATATGTCCTCCATGGTAGTTTCTGGAGAAATGAAACCTTTCTGGAGGACATACTGTATATGGGATCTTTCTAACCAGCTTATTCAGACTAAGTAGATATTTGGATAAGCAAGGAAACATTTTGAACCAACAAGAAGTCTACTTGCCATGACTTAACTTCGAGACAACTCTATTTTCATCGACCTACTAACCAAGTGTATTCACAAATTTCCTTTCTCTTTCACTCCTTCTTTGCCCAGATAACAGTTTTGCATATAGCAATAGCTCTTAGACTTATATACCACTTTACAGTGCTTTACAAGCACTCTCTAAGCAATTTATAGAGTCAGCATATTTCCCCCAACAATCTGAGTCCTTATTTTTACCAATCTCAGAAGGATGGACAGCTGAGTTAACCATTACTCAAACAGGATTGAACTCCTGGCTCTGTGGTCTGTAATACTGCATTCTAACTACTCCGCCACCATGGAATATACCATGTTCTTATTACTGGACTAAGTAATACATATATATATATATATATATATATATCATATATGATTGACTATGACATACAAACATACAATGCATATGTTTAATCTTTAAGATATTGAAAAATTGTTGGTGGTTTTGCTGCAAGTGATTAATATGAGCTTCTCTCTAGAAGAAGCCCAAGCTATTTCTTTTCCCATGAAGCAGCACAGGATTACTTTTAACAAAAATAAATAGTAAAATAAATTGCTCTCTCTGTTCAATATGTCCTAAGTTTGTGCTTATTTGTATTTCTGGCTAAGGCATTGACTGAATATGAAAAGCAATCGGATGAAAACTAAATTCATCCCTATGCCCATGTAATATTTTTTTAATTATCTCTCATGTTCTAGCTCTCATGATGAATGCTGATTTTTCATTTATTTATCTCTCATTTTGAATCATTAGCAAGCATTGGAAACTAATCTGCTACAGGGTGTCCTTCATTTCCTAGCGGAACAAAATAGGTGAGGAGAGTACAATAAATAGGTAAAATACAGTGCCAGCCTAATGTTGATAATAAAGAGCATTGAAAATATTGGCCTTGCAATGCAAATTATGGCCATTAATGTTCTTGTTAAGTTTTTTGTTGCCAGGGTAATTACTGTGTTTCACATGTCTATTCAAAAATGTGCTTTGCTATTTAAAAGACAAATACAAAAGAAGCATGGAATGAAAAATATTGCATTTATAGAATATATTAAGAGGAAAACCTGTTGTTTATCTACACTGAATATGGTTCTTCTGTATAAATTTAATATTAGCAAAGCGAAAATAGTTGAGAAAGTATTTGCTAACCTTGCCAAGATACCGAGTCAATCAGTTGCTGCATACTTTCATGTGCTAAGTAAGTTATTCTATCTTCACCATTGTCTCCTAGCAGTTACTGGCATTTTTTTCCCCTCTTCTCTTTGACTAAATAACTGCAAACCAGCCCTTATTGAATAACCTTAAGAATGTAATTGTTAAGGATTCTTGTACAAACATATATGATCTTTACTTCTTGAATTGATTTGCAGATATCAAAAAATCTATTCACTAACTATTCTACTTTTCCAATAAATATGTATGAAATGCATTGTAAAATTAATGTTTGTGGAAAGATATTACTAAAAATACAAATTCTGAGACAGAATACAGTACATCTAGGCTGGTACTATTTATGGAAACTTTTAGAGATAATGAACAACAGTCCATCTTTTGATGACCATGATTAGGATGTTCTTGAGACAATGCTTTAGCATTTCCTGATGGCACAATATATCTCCAGATGACTAGCTGTTGGTAAATTTGCTTGCTTTAAATATTCTAGGTAATTCTTATGGAGTTATATACAGACAGTAAATCTGTACAATTTATAAAACTCTCATGTCTGTAATCTTTAACTGGCCAAAAAGATGCATCGTAGGCCAAAACTTTGTCAACAAAGGGCTAAGAATGCTGGGATTTCATTACTCCTGATATAATGAAATTTGGGAAATTGTGGCTGCTTCAGCACTGCTCTCCTGCTGCAGTCAAGTGATCCAATGTTCTGTAACAGTTTCCTATTCACTTGTACAGATACAATCTATACCTTCTGTAAAAATATTTTCTATCAATTTTCTCTAAAATTACAGCTTGGAGTAAATTTTACTGAGTTTTTCCATAAGTTCTTCTTTCTTCGTTCTTCTAATGTAATATATCAGATTTCTAATGCAATATTTCAGATATTTTAGTTTTTGGTCATATAGCCTTTGATTTGTTCTGTCTCCATATCATATTTTAATACCTATCTGTCTATATGTCTCTCTTTCTTTCCTAACTCCTATATCTTTGGTTCTATGGTCTTGGCTCTATATTACTGTAATTATTTCAAATTCCGTCATTTGTTATAAATGCTCCCTTTCTTTATTGAGATCACTTTGTATTCTTTCAACAATTTCTAAAACTATGCCAGTCTACATTTCAGCTTTCAAAGCTAATTACTTATGTGTCTTTAATCTATTTCTAGAGTGTATGGATAGACAGTATCCATATAAGTAATTACACTTTTTATAATAATTGTCTCCAGAATAAAAAAGCATTTGAGGGTCAGGGTAACAGAGAGATTGCTTGACATTGTTTGTTCCTACTAAGGTTTGTATTGCAATATGTTCTTTTAATCTTCTTTTGTAACCTTAAACACAAATATATGTGAGATCTGACCTTCTTATGATTTTGCAATTGGAGGAAAAGGAAAGTATACTTTATTCTGAAGTCCTAATATGCACGGGGGCTCCTAATAGTTATAGCATTTCTTCAGTATTGGTTTGAGAATTTTTCTAATGCTGTGGAGCCCTTTTTAAAAACTATTTTGTAGAGGAAATAATATTCTCATAACAGTTAGCCTTTCTAATATATCATTTTATAAGCATTTTAATATTCATAAGGACAATGGACAATATATTGGTAAATAATATTTATTACAGTCACTGAACCTTGTTCTCACGAAATTACATGTATTGTACCATTCATATACTTGTACTGCATTTTAATCCTTATGCCAGGTTCCAAATAATGCACCTATCACAAATTGAAAACCAAAGCATTCCATTTCCTCAAAGAACAAATTTATTCAGATACACCATCTTGGCACTAACAGTGGAAAGCCAGTACTGAAGTACCCATGCTTTCCATCCCAATATAAATATTAGTTTCTCACATTTTGAAAACCACCTGTCACATTGTCTAACCAAGTTGAGAGTTGGTTGCTTGGCAACTTCTCTCCTCCTCCTCCAGTCAGCCAGCCATTGGAATGTACTTGACTCATTGGCTAGCTATGTTGTTTTGGCTGAAGGCTCTATCCTCCTCGGCTTTCCCCCCTTCAGCTTCAAACTGTCAAACTGAAGTCATGTCAGAGTACCCAAGGATACAAACAATCCCAAACCCCAATCAAATTCAAGCTTGACACCTTACACTTGAGCTGAAAATAACAAGACACTTCAGATATAATTACTTGGATGTGAAGATAAGGAAATGATATCATTTCATTCATTGGATTAATTCTCCCCTGAAAACTGGATTATTCAGATGGAGAGGAAGGTAAATTGCTGATTACATGCAGGAGATGAACTCAATGAACAGCATACAGTTTAAATCACAAATCATGAATACAGCTTTCTATTTCTCAATTTACTTAATTTCATATTTCACTTCTAATATGAAATCTATGGTTTGAAATGGCATGAAGACAAAAAAGAAAGAAAAAAAGGAAGGAAGGAAGGAAGGAAGGAAGGAAGGAAGGAAGGAAGAAAGAAAGAAAGAAAGAAAGAAAGAAAGAAAGAAAGAAAGAAAGAAAGAAAAATATTATTAACTATAAACTAGTTTTTTCAATCATTCGTTTTCTCATTGCTTGACCTTTCTATGTCTGGAGTATTAATAGTATATATTATAAACTACATTCTATACAGTTTAAATAATGTGGTGTTCCAATACAGTAAATCTACAGATAGCTATGCATATATACATGCTTCTATATTCTATCTTTGGCCAGCAATGGAAAAAACTGTGCAAAAGAATTAGTGAACATAAGCTTGACATCAGGACTCAATACAAGAAGAAAATAATAGTGCATTTCAACTTGCGAGGACATGATAGATCAGAACTCAGAATAATTGTTTTGGAAAAAAAGTGGGATATTAAGACCATAACTGAATGAATAATTCAATTATCCATTCAATAAATGGTGAAATCAATAATTCACCATTGAACAAATGGTCAATTTATTTTTCAAAGCACCAGAGGACATGACAAGAAACAATGGATAGAAACTAATCAAGGAGTGAAGCAACCTGGAATGAAAGAGAAACTTCTTAACAGTCAGAACAATTAACTAGTGGAACAGCTTGCCTTCAGATGTTGTGGGTGCTTCATCACTGAAGGTTTTAAGAAAAGACTGGACAGTCACTTGTATGAAATGGTATAGGGCAGTGATGGCTAACCTTTTTGCCGTTGCGTGCTAAAAGTGGGGGTCGCGTGGGGGGGTCGTACATGTGTGTGCCTACATCCATAATTCAATGTGCCCAGGCCCATTTTTTGCCTTTCCCAGGCTCTAGAGGCTTTCTTGGAGTCTGTGGAGAATGAAAATGGTCTTCCCCATCCTCCTCCAGAGGCTGGAAATGGCCCATTTCCTGACTTTCGGTAAGACCAGAAAGCCCAAAAATCAGCTGGCCGGCGCACGCATGTGCTCTGGAGCTGAGCTAGGGCAACACTCATGTGCCCACAGATATGGCCCCGCGTGCCACTTGTAGCATGCGTGCCATAGGTTTGCCATCATGGGTGTAGGATCTCCTGCTTGAGCAGGGGGCTGGACTAGAAGTCTTCCAAGGTCCCTTCCAGATCTATTTTGATTCTGACTGAGAAATTGAATTCACATACATTAAAAAGTTTATGGCAGTCTCAGAAGATCTCAACATACCGAACATATTTTAACATATTGCAAAGTTAATTGACAAGTACTTGTACTCTGTCTCACAGGGAACTTGCACCAATAGGTTTTTCCACTCCTTCCCCATCACGTTTCCCCACCACACTCCAGTTTAAATCCTTCATCAATCTAACCACTCTATGCATTAATGAAGTGAAGCTCACAAAGGCTTGTGTCTTTTAATAAAATTTGTTAATTAAAAGATGTGCTATGAACTCTTGTTTTTGTTTTTTTTTGCTTTGAACAATATATGCTCTAAAGTCCAATATAAGCAGAATGTACTAACTTAACTCGACAGTGATTTTAAAACTGATATTTGATTGTGCTATTTTAGGAAACCTCCTCACATATATGACTGTACAGTTCCTAAGCTACCAGTTATGTTCTTAGGCTATTATTAATATATTTTACACATGCATACAAATGAAACAAATACACATGATATATACCACATGGATGGCAGGTTGTTGTCAGCATTAAAGAAGTAATTAATTGATAAACAGAGAAGCATGCCTACTGTTCTTGCCAATGCAAATTATCTCTGTTGCTCTTTTTTTCTGTCTGTCTGTCTGTCCATCCATCCATATAGATCAATCATGTGTCTGTCTGTCTGTCTGTCTGTCTGTCTGTAATCTATTTATCATCCATCCATCCATCCATCTATCCATCCATCATCTGTGTTCTTCCATACCATATGGCTCAATTATTTCTCTAAACATTTTTTGAATGAGAATTTATTCCTGCCTTTTCTCTTCCTTCAACTGTTGTTAGAATGCCAAGTAAAAGTGGCGTATGTGATAAGCATAAAAATATCTATGTTTTTTCTCTATCTGGAACAATCTGAACTTCTTTCAGTGCTGATAAGCACAATCCATTTTAGCCAGACTGCAATAATTCAAAAGTCATCTGATAATAAGACAACTGAAATATGATTGGCTGCTGAGATAGACAGGAGAGTAAATGGGGTACAGTATATATGGTAGCCCATACACTACTTCTTCAGGAGTATGGTCTTAGTACAATGCCAAAACTTATCCTCCAATGTTTAAAATATTTTTTCTTTGTGAAAAAACAGCTATTTTTCTATCTTATTCTCAAATTCCCTTTTGCAATATTGTTGAATTTCCTTTATTGCTGTGACTTGGCAGAACTTGTTTTCTTGTTTGTTCTGTACATGTATCTCCACCAGATTGAAAATATCTCTGGATATAGAACACTGGAGAAATTATGACACTCTGAAAGAGAAACAGGTCATGCAACTTTGGGGAAAATTAAAATCTCCCAACTGAGTCAACAGGAATGTCATTATCTTTTTCTTCACTTTTCCAAAACAGAAAATAAAGTGGTTTTCAATGTGAGACCTGAATTAAAAAAAAAGTTAGGGCTGATGATCACTGGCTGTTTTCTAATACTTTCATTTCCAATATGGAGTTGTAGTGTTAGGGCTTCTCATATGGTGAAAAATGTAAGTTTCAAGTTGCTTTCTGCAAACTTTCTGGCTCTACAAAGCCTGGCCCAACATTCTTGACCTGTCTAGCTACCTATAATTATCACTGACAATAGGGATCACATACATAAACATATGTTATTCTGAATTCCTGACACACCAAATACTTGTGGAGTAAATGGATTTTTCTCAGAATTTGTGAAACACTCTTCCCCTCCCCCCCCAGGAAAATGAAACATAAAAGATACTTCATTATTTTCTTTGAATTATTGAGAGTGAGGATGTAGCCAGCATTTTTCTTTACCTCTGGTAAAAGTTCTAACCGTGGCCTATAAAGTACTAATGAAAAGGCTTGACCTAGGAAATACTATTGCAAGAGAAGGACAACATTTCCTCCTCCTCCCTCTCCTCCTCCTCCTCCCAGCCAAACTTCAAAAACTGATCCTATATTCCATTGCCACCAATCATTGAAACGTTTGTTTTTTTCTTTTAACTTATAATTAATATTTCACATTACCATTTGACGGTTTCTCCTCTCCCCTACTCCAAGGGGGATCATTGTTTTTTCCTTTTCATGATAGTAAAGTGCCACAGCTTTGAAAATCTTAAAAGAAATGTCCATTGACACAATGATTTAGGAAAGCTTCTGAATGTAACTCAAACTGAATTAATGCAAAGATTCAAGAGAGGTGCTTTCCAAATCATATTAGCTCAAATAAGGCATCCCTCCTCGAAGTGATGAGGCAATCCATTCTCCAGAAGGTTTAGCTGCTTGAGAGTTTTCTCAAGTTGAATGCAGGTACACAGTTGCCATCTCTGATCACTTTCCCAGCACACCTAATGTGGAAACAACTTGTAAAACCCTGGAGGTAGCTGTGCCAGATCTTCAATAATAGACAGCTGTTCTTTCAACACTTTGTACAGCCTTATTAACTAAATACTTGATAGATTAGAGAGAATGAAACAGATATAACTCTTCTTTTCATACATTATATGGTAACAAATATGTAGAAAAGATTTTTATTTATTTTATTATTTGTAAGATTAGCATCTCACTGCTGATGTATGTATGTATGTATGTATGTATGTATGTATGTATGTATGTATGATGCAGAAAGTGGACTTATGCTGTGATAAAATGCTTCCTAGAAAACTTGTTCTAATAAGGATTAGCAGATAAAACAATCAATTTTCCACCTAGCATTTCTTATTTTATTTACTGCAATCGTTGCCAACAAGATAGCAAAAGGTTTCTTTTAATTGTCAGATCAGATTTACGTGATAAAATGTAATGTACTGCTTGTCACCTTTAAATACTGGAAATATCAATAAAATACCAAATTATTCATTATTTCAAACTAGATTATAAAAGCACATTGTAAATTTATTGCTATGTTATTTCTTATTACCCAACTCACAATAGGAGCTATAAATGGCGGGATGAACTAAACATATATATTTTCTTCATCACTCTATGATTTACTGGGGTTTTCATCATAACTGAAAAATATTTCCCTTAGAAAATCAATGATTGGTCTGGTAGCAAAACCAAACTTTTAAATTATGGTTTTGAAATAACATAATTGTGGTTTTTAATAGCTCCTACATTGCCTTGATCAATTATCTGATTTTTTCCCCCCAAAGTTTTCAGAGCAATAAAATTAATTTTGGGGCAGCCAGCTTGAATGAAAAATGGATACAGGTGGTACTAATTGGACTGTATAACACAGAAAGCTGTTAATACACAACAACAAGATGCATTTAAGTAATTTCATTTGAGGCAGCAATAACATTAAACCGCTTATTAATAGCAAACGGCAATTAGCCTATGTCCTATAGAAAATATTCATAGAAAAAATGTGTATAGCATGTTTACATGTTGTCATGTAATATTCAAACATTTCTATATAGAAGTATGTTTGGGAAGTATTAGGTACATCATTTGATATTTTTATATATAGTAGAACGTTTTATTTATATTTTGACAATTACTTTATGCATGCATCACTAAATGTACAATTGTGAATCAGAAAAGCATCCTTCACAATATTGTTGTCTATATATCTGTGATTGAAGCACCATTACACTAAGTCATGTTCACATGAATAAATATTCTGAAAGGCAACTTCAACAAAGTCTGCTAGACAACTATAACTGTCAACCAATCTAGATTTGTGTATGTAAAGTACTTCCAAGAAAGGCACAAATTATAGTAATTGAATTAAAATCAACCCCAATCTTCTCTATAAACTGTAAATAAAAGTTATTACTTAGTTGGTTTCTGGGTGGAGTTTATTAATGTCCAGTATAAATAAACAGTATAATTAATCTGAAGTACATGAAATGTTCTTTATGGCGTACAATGTAGGATTTAGCCAATTATCAAATGGAATTGACAATAAGATGAATCAACAGCACTCTGTAAGATAATTTTCATCTGCAGTTATTTGTTCTTGCATAACTAATGCTTTCAAATTAATGAGTGAATAACTGAAATCTAAAACATGAATAAATAAATATGTAGAGAGAATAGAATTGCAAGAGCTGCATGCAAAATAGGCCTACTCAAAACATTAGAACAAGTTAATTTGCAGTGCTGGCATGAGGAAGATAACTTTCTAAATGTAGATAGAAGACACCTGGAACAGTTTATAAAATATCCACACAAGCTTTGAAAAGCACATGGATGCTTTGATGATTCAAAGGGAGAAACTCGATATCTTCCTGCATGGCAAAGCACATAATTTGAGTGCTTAATATTATCATTAATGAATACTCATAAAATTTGAAGTATATGAAAGAAAAGATAATAATATTCTTTTTGTTTTAATTTTCCTGAAACTGGAACAATTTTAAATGCTCTGGACTAGTAAATTATATTTGTTAGTTTCCTTAATACATTTGCATGGCATTTCATATGCTCAAGCACATTGAACTACTGTAGTCTACAATAAAAGCTAATAAACAAAAAAAATATCAAAAAAATAATGAAACAACACTTACAATATTATACAATAAAGGGTATTCATTTGGAAAGGGTGGGGGAAAGAATTTTTTCAGCATTGGTCCTGGGAAGGCTTTCAACAAAACTGAAAAGAAAAGTAGAGGGGATGTCCCTGAGCCTTAGGGAAGAATGTATTACAGAGAATGGGCACAGTTCCAGGGAAGGCCTGCCTATCTGTAAACACCAATAACAGATGGCATTCATTAGCTATCAGTACACAGAGTTTCCTTTGAATTTAGTGGCTGACAGTCTCTACTTGTGAAGGCAAACTGACAGATATCTTGACACCAAAGAGCTTGGAGCTATATATATCTTAATCAAAAATATAATATACACATGTTCAGTTATCCCAGCGGCAGCTCCACTTCGCATGCCTTAAGAACATCGGCTTTCAAACCAAGTGCCAAGAAGTGCGTTATAGTAATCTAAATGTGGGGCTACTAGCTTATGAATAACTGTAATTGTCCCTGTCCAGGAAAAAGTGAAGCTGGAATTACAGCTGAATCGTGCAGTAGGCACTCCCAGGTTTGAAAGTTCTTTGGATTCCTGTGACCATGGTAACTCCACAAATATCCCTAATGGTGTATCTGCTCTTTAACAGGGGATGTAACCAGTGGTGATATTCAATTTTTTCCCCTACTGGTTCTGTGGGTGTGGCTTCGTGGGTGTGGCTTTGTGTGTGGAGTCATGTGACTGAGTGGGCATGGCCAACTTGACATCAGTCACAGCAACCCACTAAGACATGCCCACCAAGCCACGTCCACAGAACCAACAGAAAAGTTTGGCTGGCCAAGTCTTCTAGTGTTCAACCTGGCTGCTTCTCACCTCCTTTTCATGTTTGCTCTGTGTATATGAGCCCGAGAAGGAGGAGAAGCAGTCACATTGAATGCTGCGGCAGAAAGAAGCCAAATTTTTCTCCCTCCTTTCACAGCGGAGCTGCTCACAGTCTGTCCACAGTCTGCCTCTTTATGGTCCCCCCTCCTGCCTGGGATCGTACTTTAAAGACTGTGGCCAGTGGCTGCCTTCTGAGCTGCTCTGCTGTGACACTATGCTCTGGCTGCTGCCATTCTCGGATTCGAGTGGCACCGGCAGGCAATGGGGTGCATCTACATGGCCGGAACAGGGTAGCGGCTGGGCACATGCATCCCATTGCCTGCCGGTGCTGCTTGCAGCCAAACCAGGTCAGGCTAGGAGAATGGCAGCAGCCAGAGGGATGGCTTCTCAGCAGAAGTGCTCAGAAGGCAGCTAAAAACTACCACCAGTGGCTGGAGGCTTCTTGGTGCGAAAGACAGCTGAGCCTCAATGTCCCCCCCCAAGGCACGAAGGTAGGTGAGCAAGGTGGGCGGCAAGTGGGTGGTGGCTCCAAGGCAATGCCGCAGTCAGGGAATGGCACATTCCCCGACCCACCCAAGATGGGTGGTGAGTAGGTGGCAGCTGTGGGGCCTTTTGGAATGGTGCATCCCTGGGCCCCTGCCCCTGACCCAAGTTGAAGGGTGAGTGGGAGGCATGCATTGCTTACCTTTGGTGAGCTGAGCATAGCTGGCAAGGCGATTATCCGAACCGTGTGGTGAAGGCAACATATATAGGGTGGGCGGTGGGTGGGCAGGGTGAGCAGCAAGCAGCTGAAAGGGCAAGCAGAGAGTGGACGGAAGAGGCAAGCGGTGACTGGCCAACCGGGTAGACATGGGCGGGGCCAGTCAGAGGTGGTATTTACCGGTTCAGCGAACCAATTCAAATTGTCGCTACCGGTTCACCTGAACCAGTCTGAACCGGTCAAATACCACCCTTGAATGTAACTCATTTGAAAGTTCATTTTCCAAATCTAGGAATTATCATTCACAGAATCTATTTATTCAGATATTATGTAAAAATAGAGCTGTGTATCATCTATTTGTTATTTAGTTCCAAAATGTTTGATGATCATACTCAGGAAATTCAAAAATATCACAGGACACAAAATATTGTCTTGTGGCATACCATGGCATAGCTAGCAGGGTGTTATCTGATGTGACATCTTGAGACTGTTCCTGTAAGCAGGAGCAGAACAATTGTAGTACAGTGTTCCTAATTTACAATATGGTCCTAGAGAATATCATAGTCAACATTATTAGAAACGAATAAGAGATCAAGCGGGATCAAAAGCGTCATGCTCACTTTGCTGCTTTCTCACAAGAGTTCATCCATTAGTTCATTTTGTCCCAAAGCATGCCTGAACACAGACTACCAAAAAAGAATCAAGATAATTTGTATCCTTTAAGAGTTTATGATGCTGCCCAGCCACCCTTCTCTGAAGTATATTGATCAAAAAGTAACATTTGTGTCTGGGAATAGTTGACAAAACATTTGAGATCAATTAAGTGGGTGGACCACTGCCACCTTTAAGGTCAGCAGTGACTTGTATGGCCATCACACAAAGATGCATTCACTGTTCTCTGAGTTTACTTACTCAAATCCCTTTTACAGCTAAGATGGAAAAAGGCAAAGAAAACATGTAGTAGACCACACAACTACAAGGGTATTGTCCATATGCTCTCTTCAAGATTCAGAAACCAAGATCAATATTATACAACTGGGTCAGAACTTATATTGCATCAAAAGCAGGTAGTATGAATCTGAATAATTTGAGTCTGAGTGTCAAGTGTGCGTCCTTTCAGTACTCAAGAAAGAAAAACCCCAACTCCATTTTCATAGAAAAAGGTACTTTTACTGAGTATGAACTGAATCACATATAGAAAGCATCCCTAAAACCCTTCCCCCAACTGTCCAGTCAGGATTATCCAATCCACATTCCCCCCAAGGGTCATGTGGGGTGCAGCGTTCGATGTGCCATTCTCCTGGTATGCCATGACGTTAACCTTGAGTAGTTATCAGTGTTCTTCTCAGCTTCAAAGGAAACACTGAAGAAAACTTTCTCTTCTCTTCTCCACCAGCTCACTTCCCCCCTCCCAGACATTCAAACAGCTCCCCCCTCCCCCCGTTTCAATGGCAGCCGAGCAAGCAAGCAATGAAAAAGCGGAGGCTGACACTGAGTCTGAATTATGTCACCTTGGACTCAATATTATTTTGCGTATGCTAGTATTTATTACCAGCATTATCATTACCATCATCATCTCTGCTTTTGTTCTTGATATCAAAGATTCTTTTAACTGTTCAACAACAATGAAAACTTAAAATTGTATCAGAATAAAAGCACAACAATAATTCATCCTTTATTTTTCTAGCACATTCACAAACTTTATCTAATTGCTTTTAATGTATAGGACTGCATATATCACTGTATTCCTCTTCTATTTCTCCTCTATAATGCTTCTATTATCTTTAGGGCAATATTTCAAATAGGTGGCTTCCATTAAGGTTAACATAGTAATAATGATGTTAAACATAGCTGACGAAAAAAGATGACCTGAAAAATTAGAGAAATTACAGCTTCAGAAAAATTAACACTGAAATATAGTATTTCTATTATTCACAGATGCCTGATAAGTATTGGAGCTGTTGGGGCTGTGTCAGATATACTGTATGGCTAAAAAGCAACTACAATCTATGTTCATTATCTTCCTTTGTACTGATATTTTCTAACATTGTGTTCTTGTTAGTGGGGTTTCAACTTGATGCTAAAACATGTCTGAAGCCATTAGCAACTGAATACTTTATTCAAGAAATAAAACTTTTTCTAATATTTAAATATATAAACTCAGTACTTAGACATATTGTACACTGTGTTCAGTGAAACAAATCTTAAGACAGAAATCCATATTTCTGTCTAGAGATCAGATCTCTTGAGAACCAGTTTGGTATAATGGTTAAGGCAACAGACTAGGAATTGGGAAAGCATGAGTTAGGCACAAACTCATAGGAATGACCTTGGGTCAGTCATTCTCTCTCTGCCCTGGAAGGAGGCAATGGCAAACAATTGTACTACCAAAAATGCTACCAAGAAAACAGTTGCCAGAAGTCAAAACTGATTCAATAGGATCCAGAATAATAATAGTAATAAATCTAAAACACTGTTAAAATCCTAGTTAATTAATAAATGACTTAGTACTCTTAATTTAAATTATAACCAGACTACTTCGACAGAATAGCTTTATTCATATCCCGAGGAATAGATTGGGGAATGGGAGGTAATCTGCTTTAAAAAGACTACAGAAGAATTTGATCTTATTTTCTAAGATCATCATATTTCTGAGGGAAAAAATGAGTATCAGGCACTTTAACACATATAAAATTATAGATAATAAGTAATAGATTAAATATAGCAGAAGAAACTAGAGAAAATAAACTGTATTAGTTGTTAGAAGTAATAACCATAAGGACTTTGCAAACTCAAATTCAATTAATGCAAATCTAATTTGAATGGGTATGTTTGATCACATTCATTTGAAGTGAGAATACAGGATGTGTCTCACTAATGAGAAAAGCACCTCAAAAAATGACTTTCATGAGACTATTACCTGTGCTCTCTTTCATGTTTGTTCATGCTGATTTTTAAAAAGGGGTTGAAGGATATTTCTTGTCAAATGTTAAATCTGAGAAACAGCATGTTATTGTATTATTACTCAATGATCTGAAAAGCTAAATTGCACAGTTTGGAAGATCAACCATATGGCTAAATATATATTCAGACACCATCTTTAGTCTATGTAACTTGAGCAGAACCCAAGTCCTAGAAGTTCATGTCCACTGTTACAAACAACCTAGACCAGAAGTCTTCAAACTTGGCAGCTATGCTAGTGGAGAATTCTGGGAGTTGAAGTCCACAAGTCTTAAAGCTGCCAAGTTTGAGGACCCCTGACCTAGACTATTATCTGTGCTGGAATTCATGGAATTCAAGAACTATCAAGCTTGGGATATGTCTGACCTCATAAACAGAGCACACAATACTGCTGATCACCTTTGAATCAGAAGTTGACCATTTTTAGAGACCGGCAATAGTAGAGATGATGAATCCTTTTCTCCTGCAAGTTACTGCAATACTTGTGCATGGAACAATGCTTAAGAATTCTTCACTGATTCCTAATTCATAATAGACAGTACAATATTCCAATATTTTTGATTTTATCAACCTAAAGTGAGAAGCAGAATCATAGAGCAAATATTCTACTTTTTTTTTTTTTTTAAAAAAGGCTAATCATACATTGGTGCCCCAACACAAACCAATTTATATAGAAATGATGCAACATGTTATCAGGGTGTCAGGATTTACTCCCTATTAAAAACCCTTGTTAACGTTCTTTGTAAGTCTTTGCCCCAAATCTAAGGCAACTTCACTTGAAACTCAAAGATAAATTGGCCAGTTGCCATTGTGATAATGATTGTGACCATTCTTACCATTATTTATTCTTCTATAACTACATTAATGCCAGGAGTCAAAATTGCAGTTAATTGATACTTGGTGTGAAAAAAAAATCTGTTAACAGTATTGTAAACTTATGATTAGACAAAGTCTCATCTCTGTTTTCTTGCAAACAAACTTAACAAATTAGGCTGAAACTTCCTTAAAAAAATCAAGAGAAGACTTATATTCTCAGATAGATAGAGTAGTTCAACAGCAGCAAGCAGACTGCTTCTAGCAAAAAAGCCATTAAGTTATGTCAACCCTGACAGCTCTACAGCTGCCTTAAGGGCATTACTGCATTAACCAAACTTTAGCTGAGCTGCCTGCTATGCTAGCTGAACATTTAGTTGCATATGCTGATAAGAAAAACAGGAAAGGAAGACACTGTGAAAACTCCTTGGGTATATATTGGTGATGTTCAGCTTATGATTCTGAGGCAAAAAAGCACCTGTTCATTTAATTTCCCTACCAGTTGCAAATCAGAGGTTGGAAACATTTGTAATTCCTTACACCATGTCCTGTAAAGCTTGTATGCAATGATTTTTCAAAAGGTGAGCAGCCAGATAGTGAAATTTTTACATATCACAGGAATGTTGATATTTGGTGTCTAATTCATTTGCAAACAAGATATGATATAGTCAGCAGATGGGGATTAGTAAACCCTGTTAAGTTTTGTGACCTGATATAATATGAATTACCATGGGAAATCAAGTGAAAAATGAATAGTAGAACAGCCTCAGCAGCAACAATAAAAGTTGTTTTGTGCAATTAACACTTTTTAAAAAAGTTATATAGTTCTAAGGTTGATCAGACATTCAAAGGTGAATATTTAAAACCTGTTAGATCAGAAGTGGGACTTCCAGAACATAATGTAGCCTTGAAACTGAATTTCAGAGAGGTTATTGGTGACATAATTTCCTGCCATTTTAAAGCATTAATCAAATAATAATAATAATAATAATAATAATAATAATAATAATAAGTGATAATGATAATGATAATAATAAATAATAATAATGATAATAATAAATAATAATGGAATAATTACAAAGGAAATTATAAAAAATCAAGAGGAACAAAAGATCAGCTACTCATTGACAAAATGGTACTAAAAATGCAAAACAAAGAAAAACGAATTTAAATATGGCATGGATTGGTTACAAGAAGGCATTTGACTCATTACCCCACAGTTGGATTAACATCTGTCTAGAAAACTTTGGAATCAGCAAAAATATTTGTACATTTTTGAAAGCAAATATGCAAAAATGGAAAACAGTTCTAACAGCAAATGGGGGGAACATTGGTGAAGTCAACATCAGATGGTGAATCTTCCAGGGGGACTCACTTTCACCACTACTGTTCAACATCGCATTAATTCCACTGACAATAATCCTACGAAACACAAAACTGATATACCAAATCTCAAGCCAACATGGCAAGATAAACCATCTACTATACATGGATGACTTAAAAATGTATGCAAAAAGCCCCACTGAATTTAAATCAATACTTAACACAGTTCAATTGTTCAGCAGTGACATCAAAATGAACTTTGGACTTGAAAAATGTGCTATATTATTCATGAAGCAAGAAAAAATAGAAGGAATAGAACTGGGAAATGGAAACATACTAAAAGCATTAGCAAAGGATGATGGTTACAAATACCTAGGTATATTAGAAACAGATAACATCTTGAATGGAAAACTCAAAGAGTCAATGCAAAAGGAATACATCAGGAGGGGCCGCAAAATATTAAAATCAAAGCTGGATGCTAGAAACATAATTAAATCCATTAATACATGGGCAGTTCCAGTGATACACTACTTAGCTGGAATCATCAACTGGACTTTGGCTGAACTGAAAAACTTGGACCGGAAAACACGCAAACTTTTGAATATGTACATCCACAGGTTGTACCTGCCAAGAAAAATAGGAGACAGAGGATTATTGCAAATCCATCAAACTGTAGAAAAAGAAAAATGAAGTTTGAATGATTATGTGAACCAAAGTACAGAAAAATTGCTGCAGGCTGTGAAAACGAAGAATGTTATAAAAACAACAGAAACAAAGACAGAATATAAGGAAAAACAGCTGGATTACAGATTAAATAGATGGAAAACCAAAGCTTTGCATGGACAGCTCTTGAAAAACATTGAAGAAAAATGTGATGACAACTTTACATGGACATGGTTTAAGATGGGAACCATCAAGAAAGAAACAGAAGGTTTAATACTCGCTGCTCAAGAACAAGCACTACAAACTAATGCCATGAAAACAAAGATACAAAAATTCACCGATAATCCAAACTGTCGACTTTGCAACAACAAAGTTGAAACTGTTTCACATTTAATATGTGAATGCAGCAAAATTGCACAAACTGATTACAAAGCTAGATACGACCGAGTTGTGTCCACTGGTCATTATGTAAAAAATACGACTTTCCTGTACCCAAAAAGTCATGGGAACATAAAGTGGAAAAACTTATAGAAAATGAGAAGGTGAAGATCTTGTGGGACTTTCGAATACAGACGGATCATCATTTGGAACACAACACACCAGATATCACAGTTGTCAAAAACTGAAACATACAATTTATTGACATCACGGTGATGTCAAGGGTCATACCAGGAGATGTCAGAGTTGAAGAAAAAGAACTGGAAAAAATCATGAAATATCACGACCTGGCTATTGAAACTACACGGCTATGGATGAAACATGTAACAGTGATACCCATTGTTATCGGGGCACTTGGTAACATGTCCAAGAATTTTATAGGATACATCAGCAAATTGCAGCTGCCTGCAATAACACCAGTGGAACTGCA
Source organism: Pantherophis guttatus (assembly GCF_059756535.1). Classification (NCBI taxonomy): domain Eukaryota; kingdom Metazoa; phylum Chordata; class Lepidosauria; order Squamata; family Colubridae; genus Pantherophis; species Pantherophis guttatus. The sequence continues at coordinate 49,778,983 of NC_142068.1, forward strand.
AAAAACTGTGCTACTCGGAACATCGTATATTTAAGAAGATACGTTATTTGATACCTAGAACGCTAGCAGCAACCCGTATCAGCCTTTGCACCAGTCAATGGTATTTGTGACATATTTTTAAATGTCCAGTTGACTGAGTCTCATGTTTAATGAATAAAAGGGATAATAATAATGTAAATAGGCTTGATTTTTGGTTGCTAATCACAGTGTGGAATTTAAGATCACTCTATTGGTTAAGGAACTACATCGTCAATTTTTTTCTTAATTGATAAACAAAACAGGTCAATGGTGATATGGGTAGCATATAAATTTAATAAATAAATCATAAAATTATTTGTTTTTTGTTCTTCAAATTACTGTTAAATATTGAAAAAATTATGAATCTGAAATCAAGAAGGGTGCAGAACAAAGAGAAATTTCACTTCATCTGATTCCAATATCTGAATAATCTCTCACTGTTGAAGCAATGATAAAAAAATATTTATTCCCAAGTTATAAGATAATAAAATAAGAAAGTAACAGAAAGCAGGTTAGATATAAAAACTTTAATGCTTTATAGTGTTCTAGGAAGACTGAATTTATGCAGCAAAAAAACATCTTGATTATGGTAAAATAAATCTTTTGGGACATAAAGCAGATTTTTTAAAAAACTATATGCAGATCAGTATAAAAAAAATCAAAGTTAAGATGTGCCAACGATATTGAATAGCGTTGAAAGTAAATAATGATGGTTAATATAAAGTGGCATATCTATAGATCCTATTTCAGATAAATAATTATATGAGTGTTCACCACCTTTACAGTCCTAAGCAGGATGAATCTATTATTGTATGTAGGAAAAAATAATATGGGTGATCTTCTGTTCTACCCAGAATACAAACTGAAAGTTGAAACTACTTACTATATCTATTTTGGTTTTCTTTCAGTAGATTCCAATTGTTGTTTTCTTAACATCTACTATATGGCATCATATTCTTCCTTCATCTCTGCAAGCAGGATCTTGGGAATAGGATTCAAGGAAGACACTGATTTTTTTTACCTGTCACTACAAATGGTACAGAAACACAAGTTACTTAGCTACTTGTTTACTTCAAAGATTTCTCTTTTAAAATTAAGCTATAGGGTACATTTGGGGCTTTTCCAAATGAGTGACTTGAATAAATCTTACTTTCAGTTTTATTAAAGTAATGAATATTCTTATCTTGAATTTGAAAATTTACATTTATAATCTTTTCTTTTTTACGTTTATTTTTAGACTTCTAGTTCTATGGTGCTGTAAACTGTCCGAGATACAGATATCTAAACATCATTACAGTTTTAAATGTTTTAAATTAGTTAAAAATGAATATATGGGTTAGTGATAGGGATTTTGTCTGGATGTTTCTTTCTCTGTAATCCATGGATAGATCAGTTTATTCTTAAACTCAGTCTTTCCTGTGGGCTTCCCCACCAAACCAGGAAGCATGGAGAGCAAAAGAAAAGATTTTACTGTCTGTCAGCAGGATAAGTCACCAGAAACAGAGCAGCTCATCCTCCCTGCCATAAAGAAAGGGCTCCTATATAGGTTTAACAGGAGAAGCCAGCACAAGAAAGACTGAGTTTAAGAATAAACTGATCTCATCTATCTATATATGTATATTCCTTCAGAACGTTACTAGCAAAGTTTTTGGATTTATCTCACAGACCTAAGTCATTGTAAGCTTCTCTTGTTGAGACATTAAAAAAGGACACTTAAATACAGACCGGTGGAAGTTAAACATTCACTTTCATGATAGAGCCCTATGAAAGGATCCCTTATCTGTTCCCAGCAATGCTGCCAAAGCAAGTAAGCTTCTAATTTTCGGTAGCGTGCTTGTAAACATGTATTTTTTTTTTAATTTGATTTATATGCCGCCCTTCTCCGAAGACTCAGGGCAGCTTACAATGTGCTCAGCAATTTTTTATACAATACAATTATTCAGAATAATAATTGTACTATTTTCTTTTGGACGAAAGAAATAGAATCACAGGCACACACATGCTTCTAGATTAGCCCCCACTCCAGGGTTAAGACATAATTAATGATGCTAAATGTAAGTGTCCTACTCTCAGCATATGACAACTGTGACTTCTCATTCTTCCATTACCTCTTCCATGGACTTCCATGTAGAATTTTGCAATGAAGCTTTATGTCAATTAATTTTAATATTCTGTAATTGCCACTTAAAGAAACATGTATAATAATGCCTGTTTATCATGGACACAAGCCATGATGCCTAGGCCTGTTGAGGAAAGGGAACATTGTAGTAAATTTAATAAGTAAGGTTAATAATTTAGGAGTGTTAGTACTCAGATTAGATTTATGTCCTGTTTTATATGCTGAAAATGGGTGAACCAAATAATACACTTCTTGTTTCATTTTTTTTAAGACTAGTAGATTTTTGTGATGCAGGTGACATTAATTTAATTCAATATTTTTTGATATACAATATGTGTGCCTTGTTTTTAAATTTTCATAAGTATAATATACAGCCTATACAAGGCTAGGAACATTCACCTTAACACACCATTTTGTAATGGAGGCAACATTATTCACCTCACTGAAACATACATAGGCAAGATGATTGAAGTTGTTCCAACTCCCTGTTTCTGTATATGTAATCATGCCTTATACTATCAGAACAATATGGGCCAGAGGAGACAATACAATACAATCAATACGAATTTTGCTTCACTCTGTAGAAGTAGGAAAAGCAGTTCATCCAAAGTTTGCATAGTCCTAATAACTTAGTGATCAGAATAATAAAAAAAAAAACCCAACACAGACCAACAAGCAGCTATGTGCTGCTCTTTATGGCAGACACGATGGTTGAGACGATGGTTGAGAAGTGGAGAGGATGGGAAGGATTCCCTGCTGGCGCTGCAGTGCTGTAATGTAGTGAAAGTGGTAAATCAAAATCTAAAAGTGAAAGTGATAAACCATAGCCTCTGCTCTGCCCTGATTTTGGAAAGACTGCATACTAGTTGAGTATAATTATTTAGACGTTCCCCAGAGAGGATTCATCTGGAACTTCAAATTGGTCAATGTAGTTTTAGTTCCTGAAAATTATTTTTAGTGATATGTGTAGAATAACCTATATGTAGAGTATAACCTGCCAGAAATTAAAGAGCTATATATATAAAAAAAGATTGCTAACTTAAGAGTGACTATGTTTACAAACTCAGAGTTTCTGGGGACAAAGAAAGCAGCAAATAGTGAATCAATATATTTTTGCACCTTCTTGCAAAGTCATTTTCACTTTGGCTTCATGGTTTCTGAACCCAAAATGGTGTTTAAAGGAACATTATGGAAACTATTGATTAGGAAACTTAAAGAAATTTGTTGTTAAATGTGATAGAAAAAATACTTTCTCCCTCATAATAGTTTTTCAAACAATCAACAAAATGAAAAAATGAACAATCCAGACTCATTCTTGTTAATTTTGTTATAGTAATATTTAATTGAATATATGAAAACAGGCCTCCGTAAAATTATCTGAAATCGAGTGGAGATTAATAATGTCCAATTTTGCAGGTTGACCTTCCTCAAAAGTACAATATGCTCATGTAGTTAACAAGAGAGAATTGCAGAAGATATATTCTTGGAAATACATATTCTTCATAAATGAATTAAAAAGTGTGATCTTTTAGCAATCACTTTACAAAAATTCTAGAAGTGTGAATACCCTGAATTTCGATTCACATTTTATTAATAAGATGTTAGGTTTGTGTAAAAATTAATTTAATGAAACACTGGTCTCAAATCTTCATGTCATCTTCAGGGCCCTTAAAAGTTTTGATTTAAAACTTCAGTTCAAAGGAAATTAATTGAATCGCCTTTTCAAATCATATCTTTGAGTCGAACTGTTTTGACATATTTAGGTGAATTAGTTTCTTTGAATGGTTTGCAAGATATTTGCATATGCTCAATTAGTTCATTGAATAAATTAAAACATCTGTATATAATTGATTCAGTGAATTGACTGAATCAACTCAATGGACCCTGGTACTCACCTAATTTACACAGCCCTGTGTAAGCATCTGAAAATCTAATTTGTCCTCCTGGCTATTACAGAACAAAAAAACAACAACAACCCATAGTTCAGTTACTATAAATCATTTATTGATACAGATATTAGTAGAAGAACACAGGAATGCTTTCAGTCCCATACTCTTTAGTAATATTCATTATCTCTATTAGAGCTGGCTTCTTTGCTAATAAAATACTTTATCTTATAAATAAAATACTTATCATAATTTATTTATTTATTATAATTTATTATAATTTATTATTATAAATACTTATTTATTTATTTTATAAATAAAGTACTTTATCTTATAAATAAAAATACCAAGAAATATGATAAGATTTTGCTTGGGATAATGCAAAGTTTCCCATCAATTTTACAAATAATTTAATAATACACAAGAATCTTTACTTGTTAGTTTTTCTTTGTTACCTTAAAATGGGTGTCCTAGATTATATTTTAGCATTACTAATCACTGACACACATTTTAAATTAAAATGAACAATGTGTAATAATGCAGTTATTCAAGTATCATTACACAATCTATAGAATATTATGACTGGTCATTCTTGTTAAGTGAGATTTAATTGGAAAAAGCAAACGATTTGCATGCAGAGATAACTGTGAACAGTTTACAACACAGCTATGTAAGCAGTGGTGGGCTGCAATTAATTTAACAACTGGTTCACCTAGTGACCGATTGGGTGGGCATGGCTTGGGGGTCATGTGACTGAGTGGACATGGCCAACTTGATGTCACTCACAGCAAGGTGGGGCGGTGCAGGTGGGCAGATACTGCAGAGATAGGGCGATTTCCTATGTACCATTCCAAGTCCCTTTCCCCCCTCTTGGGTTGACAAAATAAAAACCGATTTAAAGATTGCAATTACCTGCCGAGCCTGCATGGCACATGCTGGCAAAAGGAGGCTAGAGGGAAAGAAAGAGAAGGGCCGATGGAAATTTTCAGCCTCCATTCAGCTGTCTGCACCGTGCTCAATCTGAAAGGGGAGGTGAGGGGAAGCAAAAAGCCCACTAGGTCCGCATGTACTTACTAGCATGACAGAGAATCTCTCTCCCAGCTCACTGGTTTGGGCATTGGGAGCTGGAAGAGTAGAGTGTATGTGTATCTCCTGAACTCCATCTGCTGCTGCTCCAAGCCTGGAGCCTGGCTGCAGCTGACAATCAGCCAATTTCTTCCAGCGCTTATGCAAGGAACCCTGGAGGAGCTTACCGGCAGCATATTGTATGCTTTTCACTCCAAGCAGCCCTGGTAAAAGTATTTCAGGGGCAGAGCGGTCTTCCTTAACAAGCTCCAAACCATTGCTGCTGCTGCAAGCCTGGGTTCCCTGCACGAGTATTGGAAGAAAGGGAGTCTGAGAGTGAGGGTGGGCTTTTCCAAGGCCAGTCATAGAGGGAAACTTCTATGTGCGCCTTTCCTTCCCAAGGAAAAAGCCCAAGCCCATCTGGCACATCTGGCCAGATGAAGGCTGGTGGGGAGCCAAGCGATGATGGCTCAGCCCTGGCTTTCCTTCCTCTCTGCCACCAGCTGCAGGAGGAAAGTAAGATCATGGGATGAAGAAAAAGGTGATCATGGGGAAAGAAGCAGGGAGATTTAGTAAGGACCAGGGCCTCTAAAGGAGAAGAAATGGGGCAACCCGAAGCAAAGCACAAGCGAGTGGCATGTGGAAGGAGGCTCCAGGAAAGGCCAGAGGCAGGAATTGATGCATCCCCTGACCCAAGGCAAAGGATGAGTGGGTGGCATGCAGGTGGATGCAGGAGAAAGCCCTGGGAAAGGCAAGAGCCATGGACTAGTGCATCCCCTGACTTTAGGCGAAGAGAGAGTGGGCGGCATGCAGGTGGAAGGATGGCGAGAGCCAGGCCTGAAATGCGGCTGAGGCTCACCAGGTCCACCCCGAGGCAGCCCTTCGCCTGAGTGGTTTATCTCCATGGGCAGCTGCTGTGAGCAGAACGGGTGAAGCGTGCTTATCAGCTGGGCTGTGTGGTATGGACACGGTGTGATAGGGCAGGGTGGGTGGGGCGGGGTTGGGTGGGTGGGGCCAGCCAGTGGTGGCATTTGCTGGTTCGGCAAACTGCGCATAATCTTAACTACCGGTTCACTTGAACCGGTGCGAACCGGCAACAGCCCATCCTCTGTATGTGAGCCTGACTTTAATGATTTAACGTGAGATGCTTTATATTTGCCATTGTGCGTTGCAAAAACCACTAATAATTTAGAAGGCAATTGAGATCAAATTCCTATGCAAGGAGAATAGATAAAGAAATGAAAAATAAAGATAATAAAGAAACAAATAAAAATGATACAACAAATGTTATAACATACCATTGCTGCCCATTTGATTACGGTATCATCACCTAGTGTGATTGTGGACAATATTTTTCTGGTTCAGATCTGGATTCAATGGCCATGGCAGAGACAAATCTAAAGAATCATGTCATAAAGTGATGTGACTTTCTCAGATAATAAAATTGAAAATTTTTCCAAGTTTTCCCAAACTAAGCAGTGCAGAGGTCTCGTGTGCTGTTAAAGTTGCAGTGTATCAACAACAACAAGAACAAAAATATATTCTTTCCTCTATTATAGAGTTACAATATTGTTTTAGCCCACCATGTGAAACATATTATACTTACTGTATATTATTGCTCTAGTGCCAAGTAATTTGTTTTCATATTGACAAAATATTCTCAGTAATTTATTCCAGCATTAGATGCATCAAATTTATTCACTCAGCCTTCTGATTCAGTAGCTTTCTCAACCACATGTTACAACTGGATGTTTTTGCATTTAAATATTTTGTCATAAACTTTCTCCCAAGTAGCAAACATTGTTTTCTCTTATGGCTACAATCATTATCTCGGTCAATTTTTGAACATTGGTAAATGAAATCTGTTTCCATCTTAACTTTCTTGAATTTTCTTCCTTTTCCTTTTCCTTTCCCTTTTTCTTTTCCTTTTCCTTTTCCTTTTCCTTTTCCTTTTCCTTTTCCTTCCCTTCCCTTCCCTTCCCTTCCTTTCCCTTCCCTTCTCTTCCCTTCAATTCATCAGCTTATCTGAGGCTGTTTTTTCTTTTTGCTACCTTCCTTTTGTCCAGAATTTTTCACAATTTCGATTCCATATAAATTAAATAAATAAAGTGAGAATATTCAAATTTAGCACATTAGGTTCTAATTTTGAATCTTTTAGTTGCTTTATATTCCAGTCTAAATATTGTTTTCTGGCTATAAACATTCTTCAATATGGAGTTGAGCTGGATTGCTACACCCATGTTCTTAACTTTTTGTGTATTATTCTAAGCTAAATCTCTTTCTGTTATCATTCAGTAGTTATCGTCAGTTTCTTTTCACTGCTTAGTGAAACTCCTTGTTTTACAACTCCTTCTTTCTTCTTACTGAAGCATTTAATTAGGGTAAATTTTCCTATCTTTTAGGAAAACAATATTTATTATTAATTTATTAGTCAATCAAATTTATGTGGTATTCCATCTCATGAAAACAACTGCAAGCAAAGTGCAACAGATTTGATTTTGTGTTGTCAATCCAGTGCTGTCCATGTGCAGACTCATTGGAAGAAAGGGTTTTCCATAAACATTGGATTTTCTGCCAGAATTGTTATTTCTTATAAACTGAGGTCAAATGTTCATGGAACCACATGGTTCCATGTGTAATGTCAATGTTAGGGACAGACAAATCTCTTGATTTTGCTTTCTCTTTGTCACTTTTTAAAAAAAAACTTCACTAATTTTTATTCTATTGAAAAATATTAAGTTCTTAATAGAAAAAGAAAAGGAACAAAATTGTCATTTATCTGTCTGAATAAATTCACAGAAAGAGAATGATTTTGTACCATATTAAAGAGGAGGAATCTGAAAATTAAAAAAAAAGCTTTAAGTTATATTTCACACTGTTCTATTTATGCAGAAATCTCTAAATTTTAGTGGAATTCTAATAAAAATATAGATAGTTTATCAGAGATACTTTTCTGTAGAACTAGGTCAGTAAATACTTCAGACACAAAGCATCATAAAATAATTTGCACAAAGGTGCAAGTTTCAAAAAGATACATAAATGGTCAAATCATCATAAGATTTTGATAGCCTCACCATATAATTTTGGAATCCATAGGAGAACACAGAAATCCTACATGATTTAGCAATCACAATATATTACAATCTCTTAGAATATGGTTTAAAATATTTGCTTCTTGAAAGTGTACAGGTGCCTTTAGATGCCATTTTGTTGTCCCATTTGGGATTATCTGTGCTGCAACACATATAATATCTACTGAACAACAAATTGCTTCTCACCAAATGCTTGATTCTTTTTAACTGGAGTTGGTGCAGTCTGAATCTGGAATCTTCCACACATAAAGCAAATGGTCTGCAAAGATTTATTTTCTATACCAACTGCAACAAAGCCCAGCACATTTTCATGTGACAAATCAATCTTCTGAACAAAATTGTGTGTTTTATGAATCTTCTAATACCTTTTCAAAAAATGTCTGTCATATTCAGGGGAGTCTCGAAGGAACAGTAACTGATGTTTATTTATAAGTCATGCTGGTTTAACTAATCACATTTTAATTTTAATGCATTTTGCAATTTCATATTTATTGTATACAAATAGGAATTTTATGAGCATATCTCCATGTTATTAATGTTTAGTATGTTGACTTCCCTCTAGAGTCTGACCCTGTGGAACACAAATATCAAATAAATAGAAACAAATTAAAATCTGATAGGCCTCACGAGTCCCCCTTGCTGAGCAAATAAAATGGCCTGTTCTTTCATCACTCAACGAATCTTCTAAACTGATTAAAATAAAAGATTTCCTGCAAAGTTTAGGTTGTATTTTCATTTTTCTATCATGAATCAGTACTAAATAATTTTCTTCTCAGACTTAACAGTTTGTATGCTGGAATTTGTGTTCTGTTTATATGCTGTAAAAGTTCCTATTTTTAGAGATATCGAATCAGATGCTTATAATAGGTGCTCAGAAAAAGTTTTGCAAGGTTTTCTTCCAGAATATGATGGAATATACTTTTTAAAAGTGTTTTCTTTGAAACCATTTTAAGTAAAATCTATGGCTAGTTTACATAAAGGAGAGTAATGAAAAGCAGAATGGGACAATTTTCTACAGCCAACTTATTGCGGCCACCTCACCACTGCCAATTTTCCATGACCAACTCACAGTGGTGGGCTCCAAATTTTTAACAACCGATTCTCTGCCCTAATGACTGGTTGGGTGGGCATGGCTGGATGGGCATGGCTAGGGGGGTAATGTGACTGAGTGGGCATGGCCAACTCTATGTCACCTGTGTGTGTGGTACCTGCATGAGACAGGCAGGTTTGGGGAGGAAATCCAAGGGTCTCCGGGGATGGGGGGGAGGCGGGAGGAAAGAAAGATCCAACCTGGTTTTTTTGTTTGTTTGTGTACATGTGTCTGTGTGTGTCTGTGTGTGTGAGGGAGAGACAGAGAGGCTGCGTCAAGCTAGATTGGAAAAGCTGGCTGTGAGAGGAAGAGAAGCTGGGTAAACTATACCCAGATGCTTCCTGGGTCCCCCTCATCCTAGAAGCAGCAACTTCTCTAGTCTCTGCTAGTCCCCTTCTTTACACAGGATTGCCCAGCAGTGGAAAGGGAGAGGGAGAAGGGGACAGTGGCAGCCACTAGCATTGAGGTGAGAGTGCCACACAGAAACACTACCCCCTTCTCCCTTTCCATTGCTGGGTGATCCCGTGTGAAGAAGGGGGCTAGCAGAGAGGGGAAGAGTGCAAGGTTGCTGCCTATGGGACGAGGGGACCTGGGACACGTCTGGGTCCAGCTCATAGGACTTCTCTTCCTCGCACAGCCAGGACAAATTAACAACTCAATTTAATTATTTAATTATATAATTAACATATATATATATATATATATATATATATATATATATATATATATATATATATATATATATATATATATATACAGGCCTGTTACACGCGCAATGACTAAATTGATCAGCATTACATAAAAGCAAGCAGCTCTTCAATGGTGATTTTATACTCTGACGAAGTCGGTAGGGGCCGACGAAAGCTTAGCACAATTTTTAAAATAAAAAAAATAAAATAAACTTTTAAACGTTCCGGAGATCGTGATGTCTATCGCCTCATATATATATATATATGTTTTTCTTTTAGCCAGGTTTTTCCTACGTAACCAAGATTTCTTTACAGCCCTAGCTCAGTGGAGTCACATCCACTCGATTCTGGGCTTTTTTCTTCTGGCACTGGATGTAACTCCACTGAGCTAGGGCTGTAGAAAAATCTTGGTTACGTAGGAAAAATCTGGCTAAAAGAAAAACACACATAAAACCTACGAAAAGTAAGTGTGTGTGTATATATATATATATATATATACACAATATCCACAATTACACGGGAAGAAACCCGAAATATTAACTATGCACACACACACACACACACACACACACACACACACACACATATATATAGGTCTTTGGTTATTCGGGTCTTCTCCCACGTAAAATTGGAAGTGTCTTGGCGACGTTTCGACGAAGTCTCATTCGTCATCTTCAGGCTGGTGTTCTCGGCTTCGTGCTTCCAGGAGCCGAGAACACCAGCCTGAAGATGACGAATGAGACTTCGTCGAAACGTCGCCAAGACACTTCCAATTTTACGTGGGAGAAGACCCGAATAACCAAAGACCTACATACAAACACCCGCGAAAACCTGAGAAAACACACACACACACACACACACACACACACACACACACACACACATATATATATATATATATATATATATATATATATATATGCACACACACACACAATTTTTGTCATTCACTTTTCATTTTGTCCCTCCTTTTGCATCCTTTTTTAAATGATTCTATTCCACATTTCTTGTAACTCTTGTTCCTCAGTGAGTTGTCCTGCTTGGCCATGAAGAATTGTCCCACAGCCAACTCTTGGCTATGGCAACTTGGCCATGTCAAGTTGTCTGTGGTGAGTTGGCTGCAGACCCAACAAAAAGTCAGACAGCAATGTTGACAGGGAAGAGAGTTTCAATCTGACCTCCCAAAATGAATCATTTCGAATAATTCTATTTCTCTATGAAAGAGCCTGGAGTTCTAGGATGAAAAACAGAAGTCACATATAGACTAGCTTGGAACATTGGTTTAAATGGAGAAACAAGCCTCTGAGCCTATCCAGAGCACTTTTTTTTAATAGTCTGCAATTACATGAAATAAACATATAAGATTAATAAAATCATAAAGTGGAAAAAAAGAAGAAAAAAAGATGAACAAAAGTCTTTGAATAAAACCAGGAGTTAAAAAAAAAATAATTGTGAAAGTCCTAGGACTACTACTAAAGATATCCAACTAAAGAATTTTCTTTGTTAAAGGAAAGTTGGCTTCTCCTCAATCCTGGAATAAACCTTGCCAGGAGATAACGGTAAGATACTGTGAAAACCATGCTCCATACTAATAGGCTCTCTAAAATATGTCACTCCTAGAACAGTTGATTTCTGTTAGCTGTTCTAACATAAAAAAATGTTAGAATATCTTCAGAGCATCCAGACTATTGCAACCCAGGATTCCAGTTACATCTGTTTGCCTGTGACTGCATTTTTAGCCAGAAAAAATATTACAAATATTACAGGATTACAAGTCACAAGCAGAGACAAATGAAGATATATTATTAAAATAAGACAGCTGTTGAGTTAAGAAAGGGAATTCCATGAAGTAGTGATAGAGATGTACCGCAGCCTTCAACAATTTAATTAACTCTTTGGTTAATTTAAGGTAATTGTCTTGGAAACAGAATAAAACAGAACAGCTCGAATCACTAGCAACAATAGATATTTTTTGTCATCAACATTGGCATATTTTATGATTCTCTGGATTTTCAAACACAAAATGAGCCTGAAGATTTGAAATAGTATATTGTTCTCTAAGGAATACTCACAAACTTTTCAGGAGTATTCACAAATTTCAGAATGAAGTGAAAGATTGAAAAACTATCTTTGCCCTCTATTGATTTCTACAGGGTTAAATTTGATTTGTAATCAGATACCCTGTGTGATATTATGTTTTCTAATTGTCAAGCTGAAAGCATGCTTATGCTGTTGCCACCATTATGGCTTCTCAACTTGCCAAAGAACTAGTGGGGAGGGAAGGCTGAGATGGAATGCCAGCTACAGACTTCAAGAGGCAGAGCCATGAGAGCCAAGGACACTTTGGCAGGTGTTTTCCAAGACCAGAGACGTTTCTCATAACAATATAATGACATTCAATTGGACAATGTGACCTTCACTAATAGGGGAGAGGAGGAAATCTATACTTCAATTATGTGACTTTGCGCGAGAATTAGGTAGAGCTAATTTTGCACATCAGTGCCAAAATGCTGTACTCAATAAAATTTTGCATTCAGACATTGGAAGGTCTTGAATGTGCTTGCTTTGGTTGGATTTGTCAATCAGAACGTTGATAATAATATTGGGCATTCTTTTCAAGTACAGATACTGAAATATTTCAAATTGTCCGCCATACTTGATCCATAAGACTTAAGAATAATTCTAATAATTCTAATTTTATGAAATTTGTATTTTATAATTTTAGATGGCTTTCACATGTGTCTGCAATTTGATATTAAATATTAAATATATCAAATATAACATTTGTATTTTTAGGCAATCGTAAGTTTTGTAGTAACCTAAACCTGAATCTCTGTTACATTATCAACTCTGTAAACCACAATTCCTCCCATGACATAAGAAATTTTAAATATGTAATTAAGTGAGTAAAATTTGTTTAATAAAAAAAAGATATAATATACTTTGGATTTTTCTTAAAATAATGTATTATTAAATATATGTAATATATTTATAAAATATATAAATGTTATTAAAAAATAATTATTAAAAGAACAAATTTCCAGTCATCCTCGATGCTTTTGATTTCTCTTAAGTCTTTTTTTTAAATAAGGATAGAGTTTATCCAATCATGTATTTCTATTGATGATATATAACATACATTTTAAGTACTAAGTTTTTATGACTAAAATTTAAAATGTTTTAAACTAGAAATGGGTTAATTTATCCCCTGTATAATTATCCTACTAATATATGAAATTTTATATTAGAAAGGGGAAAAAACAATTAGTAGCTATTTTCTTGCAAAATAATTTTTCTCTTTCATTTTTTTTTTTTTAAATCTGTTGCTTAGGAAACATCAGATCTAGGAAAATTTACAGGACTTATGTTTACATGGAAACATGTAAGACTGATTTATCTCCAGATGAATTTAATAATGGTCTTGTAAAGTAACATTTTTCTAATTATTTTTGTTCACAAGAATCTCCCTCATCTTGGAATAATTGAGACAACTAGTTGTACATTATTAGATTGCATGTGTCACCTGTGTCAGAGTGTTGTTTCTTTTAAAAATGTCTAGTGCTAGTCAAAATTAGCTTTGTTGTAGTAGAACAACTTGTCTTTATTGAAGATACCACATGAAGGCAATGAAGAAAGAATTATAAACATTCTTTAAAATGGCTCTTATACAACTACAACAAAAAGAAGAAATAAGAAGAAATGGGAAATAAACAAGAAAAGATTAAAAGAAAGAACAATAAAAATGATAAATATACATAAAGTAATATTAATCAGAATTCAAATTTAGCACACAGTTTTAGCACACAGAATTATGCAATCCAGTTTTTTCCATTATATTGCTGAAGGGTCAATTCAAACATATTTGAATAAGGAATTATGCCAAAATTGATGGATATTTTACTTCTGTTGTCTGGTATATACTGCGACTTGCAGATCAAAGTTGTATACTAATGGAAAAAGAAATCCATTATTATACCTTTAGTGATTGGAACCTAAAGGACTTCCTCAGTATAGGGATATATTGAATTGATCAAACCTGAACATCCTAATTAAACAAACTGCCTATATTTTTAGATGCTATCTTAATAGGTCCTTGGTTTTGAATTATTAAGATCCTAGGAGTCTTAGTCTGTGAATCTAACTAGTTTACTCACACATAACAACATTAACAATAATAATATATCAATCTATATTTAAAAAACAACAGCACTGAAATCCTATTCATACCTATTAGGAAGTTAGGATATTTGTGTTTTTTGAGGACCGTTCCCAGATTCTGTGCATATGTGGATATGTTCTACCCATCTCCCTCCTTCCCTCTCCTTCTTTGTCTGAAGGAGACAAATAGATATAGAATCATGTCAGTGGTGAAATCCAAACTTTTTTACTACTGGTTCTGTGGGCATGGCTTGGTGGGCATGGTAGGGGAATGATACTACAAAATCTCCATTCCCACCCCACTCTAGGGGAAGGATACTGCAAAATTCCCATTCCCTCCCATTCCTGGGGAAATATATTGCAAAATCTCCATTCCCACCCTACCGTGGGGCCAGCCAGAAGTGGTATTTGCCAGTTCTCTGAACTACTCAAAATTTCCGCTACTGGTTCTCCGAACTGCTTAAAATTTCCGCTACCGATTCTCCAGAACCTGTCAGAACCTGCTGGATTTCACCCCTGAATCATGTACATATAACATAATAGAAGAGGCACCAAAGGTAGCATTACTCTCACTATTGGAAGATATAAAGTGTAAAAAAGAGACTAAAGAGCTGATAACAAATTTGTTGACTGCAGCAAGGTTAATGATTTCTAGGAACTGGAAGACACGAAGTGATTATTGTTTGGAAGAATGGTATAAGAAAGTATGGGATATTGCCATAAATGATAAATTGACTTGTAATATTAAAGTAAGGAGGGGCATAATGAAAGTAAATGAATTCAATGGAATCTGGAAACAGTTCCTAATATATGTGTTTTCTGGAGGAAGGGGGATACCACCACCAGAAGAAGCTTTAAGATTTTGGAAGCAGAAATGATCCTGAGGGGTGGGGGAGCACACTTTAATTGTTTGTATTGTGTATATTGTTATATATTATATATTATTATTCATGTATGTTATGTATGTTAATTTTTTTTAATAATAAAAATATGAAAAAAATATAATATATAAGGAATACTATTGTATTTCTATAGACGTATTGTAATTTCTTCTTTCCTCAACTTCTTTTAATCTACAAGGAACTATTTTATGGGGTTCTTTTGCATTTAAATATTTGTTTATAACTGGGAAAACACAACATAAACAGTTTGCTTTAAGAAATACCTAAGCTTTCAATCCCATGTATGGAATGTGGTAGCTCATTCTCATTTTCTAAAAGTTGTACAAGAAGAATTTCTCAGAGCAATTTCAGGTATGGTTAAAAGCTGGAGAATCTTCAGGACCAATGAAATTTATATTTAAAGGTGAAGGATCTAAAGGATAAAGGCACAAAATTCAATGTTTAATTTTTGCTAAACGCTTAAAATCACTAATCTCCTCATCTGAATAATGTATGCATTTGTTCCTTTATTTATTTATTTTTTTAAAAAAATAAACTACTCAATGGCCAAAGCCATTTTATTGTAAATTTACAATAAAATACTTCAAAAGATTTGAATAAATATATATATATAGTAAAACAAAATCAAATACAGCAAATGTAAAATGAAAACACTATTGCAAATTAGAAAACAGCAAGGCAGACATCAAAATCTAAAACTATATAAATCAAGATAGAAACAACTCGATTTTAAAGCTAATTTAAAAATCTGGGACAATAGATAGGCCTTCATCTAGTGTCAAAATGACATTAATGTGTCCCTGAGTGGAAATTCCATAAATGGGGTGCCACCACAAATAAAGCTTTCTTGGAGAAAGCTTTCTAGATGAATATCACCATTGTATTACTATGCATGCATGTTAATTATATGAATATATGAAACATCGTCCTCTTCACAAGAAATTAGTAGCTATTAAGAAGGTGAATTCTCCAGCCATTTACAGGCTTATGTACAAAGTACTGAGCATTTAGATTAATCTCTGACATACAAAGCTGTCCATAATTCCTTAGTCTTCAAGACTAGATGCATTGATTCTATAAACTGAAAGTTCAGATAAGCTTTTAAAAAATCCATTAACTCAGGGAACTGGATGGGCTTAAGGCTGACACTGACAAAGTAAAGGGTTTCACAGTAGCGCTGCATCAGATTGATTCAAGTGTCAGATGTTTAACACTATCAAATGAGGCAATATTATATAAAATTGATGGAACAAACCCCAATTTAATTCATTTGGGTGTCAAGACTGGCAAGTGGCTACTCATAAGTTTCTGAAATACTATGGTCTTCGTAAAACACTGAAGTTATTGCAGTTGGTGGGAGCCAGATGTGCAGCTAAAATGAAGACACCAAAATCATACAAACAGTTTAGAGACACAAAAGCAACTAGCAGGATAAAGAACAAAAGTTGTACTGGCTATTGGGAAAAAAAGAAAGGTTAGGAAACTTAATAAATTTATTTTTGTGGCATTTCAAACATATATTTCTCTAAATTCCCCATCGTTAGGGATTAGCTATCATAATTCTCCAAATATTTCAGTTCTTGGCCATTGTACTGTGTTGAATATATGCATAAAAAATTCTAAATTGTTGGCCTTTTGTTGTTGCTGGTTTGTTTTTGGTAAAATACTAATTGAACTAAGAAGTATTTTAAGATGAATGTGGAAATAGAATGGAATTCTTGGTAAAAACATGTTAATGTTAGATGGACTAGAGAAGATATCCTTATCCAGAGTCAGTTGATTTGAGTGAACAATCACTTTATTTTTAAATGAAAAATGCAGCACCAATTTATTTTCTCAAATTCTACTATCAAGTTCAACTTTGCATTACTTGGAACTGAGAATTGCAATGGCCCAGACACACATACTTTCCTATCCTTAATGGCTATTAGGTGTACAACGTGCATGATCTGCTAGGGCAAGGACCTACAAACGTTTGGGTGTCAGGGACTGGTTCTTTGGAGGACAGGTTTTTTGTGGGCCAGGAGTATGTGGTTTTACACACTGCCTGGATCTCACATGTGCACAGATAGAGCTTCCCTCATTTGTGCGGCCCAGTTCCTGGTAGGCTAAGGACCAGTGGCAGTCTGCAACCCAGGGGTTGGGGAACTCTGTGCTGGGGGATAGATCTCTATCTTTACTACTAGTAGGATATTTATTTTGTGACACCTGATTTTTTAAAGTTCTGACAACAAATGTATTTTTCTTTTGTGAAACTGATATTACATATGTTTGGCTATTAACACAGACATCCTTTTGTAATTTTAGGAAGGGAAGGGAAGGGAAATCAGGCACCAATGCTTTTTGAATAGGTTGATCTTAGTCACTTTCACTACAAGTAATTATTGGCTTCTGTAATTAGATTTAACAAGAAAATTTTACAATGTTTACAATCATCATACTTACATAATTAACAAATACATTGTTCCCCTTCTAGTCTACTTATCAAAAATGATTCTATTCTATCTAATACAGAATATCTTGTTTATCTGCCCTTCTGACAAATCAAGCACACATATGTATTTTTAAAACAATTGTACTCTATATTATCAAGTAAAGAGATGAGAATCTCTTTACATTTTTGTAGACCTTGATTCCTTGGCCATTGTTATATGAAGGTTATTTGAATTCCTTTCTTTAGCAAGAGAAGAGGATGAAATCAATGCTTTGCCTTTCTTCCTTTTTGCATGTACATGTATCACAAGAAGTGATGAATTGTTTGAACAGAGCAACTGAATGATAAACAAGTCTGAATTTTTCAGTTTGCTGGGAAAAAGAAGCTTTAGGGACCTAAAGGACTGCTGCTTGCTTTGGAAGACGTTTTGTTTTATGCACGCATAACCTTGTGAGGATGGAGGGTTATATTCAATCTTATGTGCCAGCAGCCACATTCAAAAAGTAGACATTGTTGTAAATATAAATATGGCCAAGAAAACAAGTGGCCAAAATGAAGATGAGAGTGGGGCGGAAGGGTGAATAGGGTCTACTTTAATATTAAATATGCCTCCAGTCATCCAAAAAGGGACATGACAGCGTATTTGGATATATTTTTATGCCATTATTTCTAAATATTTATTCTTAAATTTGAAAATAAGTCTGTCATTTCACTCTCTCTCGCATCTATTTATCTCTGTTTCTATCTGTCTGTACATCTCTCTCTCTGTCTCTCTTTTTCCATCTATCCTTCTATCTATCCACCTATCCATCCATCGATCCTGATATATTCAATGTTTCAAAAAGATGAAAACATTTAAGGGATAAAGCAAGCTCATTGCTGTCATACCTAGGGATGAGTTCTAAAATTTTTAACTACCGGTTCTGTGGGCGTGGCTTATTTTGTGGGTGTGGCTTGATGGTCATGTGACAATTCTTTAGGATTTAGCAGAGATGCTGGTCTACCAGGATTGTAACTGCTTGCAGAGCTGTACCGGTCTACTCATTGGTTTTTGGAGGCACTGGTCTACCCATTTATTTTTGAAGGCATCGGTCTACTCATTTATTTTTGCAGGCACTGGTCTATCCATTTATTTTTTCAGGCACTGGTCTACTCATTTGTTTTCTTTTAACACTGATCAGCTGTAGGGTGGCCCTTTGAAGCCCTGCGGCAAGAATTAAACAGTTTTTTTCCCTCTAGCTGATCAGCTGGGACTCAGGATGCAGCAATAGATTGGGGGTGGGGCCAAATAAAAGGTAAGAATAATGCAGGGTGGTGAGGGGGACACGGGGGGGGGGGCAGAACCGGTTTGGTGATATCATATTGTCACTGGTACCGGCTCGGCGGAACCGGGCGGAACTGGGAGTACCCACCACTGATCATACCTAACCATTTATGATTCTGTTCTTTACAAGAAGCATTGAATAAATAATCATTGTACTGTATTTCTCCATTAATCCTTCCTTAACATGCCACAGAAATTGAAATGACCTTTCCCTTAGGATACGGAAAGAGGTATGAACAAACAGTAGGATTTAGTATTCATCTGATTCACATGTGGATGGAATTTATGAAAAATGTTTATCTGTGAATAATTGTGTCTTATGTTTTTATACTTTTATACTTAATAAATACAACAGACACACACACATGCATACATACAATAAAATGTGCTGACTACTTTCTAGCAACTCAGCATTGACCTTATAAATATAATTTTATACCGTGTTTCCCCGAAAATAAGACCCTGTCTTATATTTTTTTGAACCCTGAAATAAGCGCTTGGCCTTATTGCCATGTGCTCAAAAGCCCGATTGAGCTTACTATCAGGGGATGTCTTATTTTGGGGGACACAGGGTATTTATACATTAATTAATGACATACATTATAGTAAGAACTATTGGACAACTGCATTAGAATCAAAGCCATTGCAATAAAATAGCTGTTGGATATTTATCCTACGGTTGGGTAGGTAATATATAGAAAAACTATGTTTGTGACTTTAAATGTTATAAGAAGAATGATTGGCTGTGCTATTATCAGGCAGCCATAAAAGTAGACAGAAAGCCCGGGAGCTCCTGCTCCTGCTATTTGATGGTTGATCTTTTGAAGAGGAACTGTGTGTGACTGAAGAGAACTGTAAGCAAACTATGTTTTGTGTTGGAGAGTGATTATTTGAAGATGTGTTATCATTGTTTTGAGAAACCAAGTTTGTTTTTTTCACTAAGAGTAAAGAATGTTTTTTTTTCACCGTTCAGAGTCTGTGAGTATATGTGTGTTTAACCAGCAACGTATCTCTTTGCTGTCCTGTCCGTTGCCTGTCCGTTGCAGAGGGAAGTTTTACCCACAACAATAGCAACAAAAACAAACAAACAAACAAACAAAAAAGCTGGAAGCAATCATTTTATATATATACACTTTTACACAAAATCTGACCATTGAAAAAACAAGCATCTTGTATCTAGTGCAATAAATCTTATATGTCACTGTGCATATATCTAACAATCATGTTTATTTTCTGTATGCTGAAAACAGAAAACACTGACATGTAGGAGAGGAACCAAATTGTTTCTATTGCATTGCTTTTCTATTCTATACCATTTCAGCTTTAAATCCCTGGAGGTATTAAACATAAAGCCACAAACAGGATAAACGAATTCAAAGGTGAATAAAGCACAAGAATAACACCCTAAAAACAGTTCTTAAATAACTGAGCTTCCATCTCCACAGAAGGATTATGTCTGGGGAATCAGTTACTTCATCATGAATTTGCAGGGGTTTTTTTCATTTCATTACTATAGGGGTGTCAGCTTAGGGTATTTTATGACAGCCAGAAGGAAATGTGTGTGTGTTTTGAGTTTTATGTGTATGTGTATGTTTGTGCATTCCCCAGAGAGCCTGAATATACAGAAAAACATCAGGTTATCAGTTAAGTTTGTGACAGGAAAACTATCAGGGTTAAAATTCTAAAAAGCAGTACTTTGATCGAAATGGCTACTGACACGATTGCTTTTCATACGATATTGCAACTGTCCTCCATTTGATATTTAGCACAGGGCTGGGTTATAAATTTTTTTATTACCAGTTCTGTGGGCATGGCTTATTTTGTGGGCGTGGCTTAGAGATCATGTGACTGGGTGGCATGGCTAGCTGGTCATGTGACCGGGTGGCCATGGCTATGTGTATAGGGACTACTCAGAGGGCTGAAAAAAGTCATTTCTGACAGGTCGTCGCACTTTTGACTGGTCCTCACTCTTATGACCATCCTCACATTTATGCCCATGCAGCATTCTTAACAACCATGTCACTCATTTCACAACTGCTTCTCTTCACCAGGATGACAAGATAGGACAAAAAACGTAAAATTTGAGGACAGTTGTAAATTCGAGGACTGGTCAAAAGTGCGAGAACCAGTCAAAAATAACTTTTTCAGCCTCTCAGTAGACCATATGCACAAAAGGACTACCCAGAGGGCTGAAAAAAGTGATTTCTGACAGGTCCTTGCACTTTTGACCGATCTTCGCACTTATGACTAGTCATCATTTATGACCATTGTAGCATTCTTAACAACAGTGTCACTCATTTCACAACTGCTTCTCTTCACCATGATGACAAGATAGGGTAAAAACGTAAAATATGAGGACAGTCGTAAGTTCGAGGACTGGTCAAAAGTGTGAGGACCAGTCAAAAATATTTTTTTCAGCCCTCTGAGTAGTCCATATGTACAAAAGGATACAGCAATAGAGAGGATGAAGGAAGGAGAAGAGAGATGGAAGAAGGGAGGAAGAAAGGGAAAGGAAATTAGAGTAGGAGTGACGGTAAGAGAGGGAGGAAGAGAGGAGGAGAAGGAGAAAGGAAGAGGAAGTAGGGAGGAGAAGAAGTGGGGAGGAAGAGAAAGTAAGAAGGAAACAAAAAGAGAGAGGTGGTAGGTTTGAGGAGAAAGATTGCTGTACAATAAAAAAGATGAAAGGGAAGAAAGCCATTAAGATAAAGAATGAATTGTTAAACTTTAAAGAATAAAAGAGAACAAATATGAATAAATAGCAATAATTAGAAACACACATACAAACATACAATGTATTTTCTTTGAACAGAGTATTTGGCCGATTCACAAATTTAAACAGTATTTAGTCATTTCAATTAAATTTACAATTTCTATATTTCCTTTTTGCCATATTTATTCCTCATCTATTTTTAAAAAAAACAATATTACCCTTCATCCTCATCTCTAATCTTAATCAAATTCAATTTTTCCCTTCTATTCTATATTATACCCCTTCCCATTGTCATCTATTTTTATATCCATCCTCACATTGGTTAATTGTGTAATATTACAGTTGTTTAATACAAATTCAACATTTTAATATAAATCAATTAGTTATATAACTATCTTTTTTAATATAACTATATTAATCAATATGAACATGAATATTCCAATTATTTCTATGCAATCCAATTTATTACAAATCAATTAATTATATTTACCAATAATAATAAACCAAATAATTTGTCCCATATATTCCTCCAAACCACAACTTAATCATTTCTGCTTTCAACACAATAAACAATTAATAGTATCTCAATTATTACAAGTCCCTAATTAAATAGTTTGTTTTCTTTTGTGTTTTAAAATCTTGAACTTTCCTCTTTTGCCCTAAATTTCCCATTGTTTGCACCTACCTTTTTTGGTGAGGAAAAAGAAAAAGAAATCTCTCCCTGCCTTATTTTGTCACGTTGCAACAAAGAGCCTGCTTTACTTTCAGTTTCGTTTTTTTCAGCATAGCTAGGAGAAAAAAATCTGCTCCAACACTCTTTGCAGCTAGCAACACAGCCCTACGCAAAACAGCTGAGAGCAAGTCAGCTGACAGTCAGGAGACCAATCTAATCAACTTGTGCTAATTAACCAATGCTGAAGCTGAAAGGGGCTGTTTTTTCTTGCTGTTTGCTTGCAAGGAGGTAACTGCTGCGAGGCACAGGCCAAAGAGTGGGGGCAACCCTCCTTGCCATTTAGCCCCCCCTGTCACCCCCTTTTGCTTCTAGCTCCCTCCTGCCGCCCCCCTTGCCTCTTACTGCCCCCCTAAGGATGGTACCGCCCACTTTGGCAACCACTGGCTTAACTACTTAACTACTTAACAACCGGTTCTACCAAAGTAGAATCCTACCACTGGGTCTACTATTTATTTTTGCAGGCATTGGTCTACTCATTTGTTTTCTTTTAACACTGGTCAGCTGTAGGGAGGCCCTTTGAAGCCCCGCGGCAAGAGTTTAAACAGTTTTTTTTTCCTCTAGGCATCAGCTGGGACTCAGGAGGCAGCAATAGATTGGGAGTGGGTGGGGTAAACGAACTGCGAATGGGCCGGGAACCGGTTCAGGGGCGTGGCCAGCCAATCTTATTACCGGTTCTCTGAACTATTAAATTTTTTTACTACCGGTTCTTGCGAACCAGTGCGAACTGGGAGCAACCCACCACTGATTTCGCATGTACAACACTGATCTGTCTGACATATTCTGGTATTTCTTTTAGTACCTTTCACACATGATGAGCCAGCTTTATGAATAAGCCATCATCCTAACATCTTTAACCACTTCTGGAAAATAATCAGTGGTGCTTCATTCAGGTGTCACAGAAACAGGTTATCTGCTCTCTTTGATATCTGAGATTGCAAATTTAGACATCTTATGTCACTTGGGCTGTTCTGCATGTGTGAACTTTCTTTTCCAAAGCTATAATTTTTGGCTTGGGAAAAGCTTATTCATACTTCATACATGGCATTGGGCTCAAATTTTAAAATAATATTAATCCCCTTTCTTTGAAGTAGTAAAACTAAAAATATATTCTGAGTTCACCATAGATCCCATTCCTGTTTCTTGAGCCCACTGATTTTAATGAGGAAAAATGAATAAAAACATATAATAATTGAATGTTGATCTTAAATAATTGCATTTTTTCCCAAAGCTTCTGAGAAACTATGGCTAAAGTTCATTACTTTTTGTTGATTGGAACCTTTTAAATTAAACATAAAAATATTTCGCACATTGTTTTTTAAAAATATACACAACAGTAACTGCAAATGAATTTAACATGCCCATGCCTTCTACAATAACTTCCTACTGATAACCTGATGATTTCTCCCAGATAAACTTTAACACTAGGAATTTAATGTAATGTGCTCTCTTTACATCATATAATTGCTTGATCTGTACTAAATTTACAGATCTGGTGGGGATATTTCACACATCTAATAGAATGGTGCAGGAATTGATGTTGTGGATTTTATAAAAAAATAGAATTTTCTGAAAAACAGCAAGAATTTAATCTAAGAATTTAGATTAAATGAATGTTCACATCTGCCTTCATAATGGCATTTCAAATATGCCATGTTTAAACTGAGAATCTGTAGTTTGTAGATGATTTAACTATCTTGCATAGACGCACTAGTTAAATTCCCACAAATTAAATGCCTTTGCTTGTTGTAGTTGCTGCTAGTTTTTGTTTTTTGTTTTAATATTCAGGTATGTTTTTACTATCATAAATCAGTTTTACAGCATTTGATGTTTGGTAAACTTATAATAATACTTAAATGTCTTAAATGTATGTTCAATCTGGAGAGAAGAAATTCTTACTACCCTGGAAATCTGACAACCGATATAATCTTTTCCAACTAACAAATGTTATTAAAAGGCGTAAGCTTTTATGAGTTGCAGCTCGCATTTTTGCCACCGTCTAACACGGTTCTCCTCCTACCGGTATAATGTTGACAACTGATATATATCACTGAATTATGTGAACATGACAAATATCTGCATAAGGTTAAAATGCAATTGTTTTGTATCTTGCAGTAGAAGGTGGAAATAAACTCCCACAAAATCTTGGATAGACTTAAGATGCTCAAGGAGTCAAACTCAGCTAGGCAGATTGCCAGCTGGAAATGGCATGCTTCTAGTTTTAATATTTAAGAACAACGAGGAGGAAATTGTTGACAGATGACAAACAGAGGTTCTGAATAGGGAATATGCCTCAACTGAAACTTTTATTTATTGCAGTCTTCTGGGAAGATATTGAAATGTGTTATCTGTCCATCATGACTTGAAAATTGCTTAGCATAGTAATGCAATAAAGTAACAGCTCACCTCTGCTATGAGGAAGGTGTTCAATGTGCTTTGCTGACAGTAACTGATTGACATGAGTGGTGTGGGTGGAGTGGCATGGCAGACATATTCATGAGTGATCACAGTGACAGTTCTATTCCTTGAACTCATTATCATCTATAGAACCCTGTAGAATTCTATAGGGTCCTATAGGACCCTATAGAATATATTGACTCTTATGGGGCATTTTGAAGCAGGGATGGTCCTTGGTGCTCTCTGAGATATTTACTTACTCAAACTAGATAACATCATCAGCGCTAGAGATGTTATCTAGTTTGGGTAATGAAACGTTCTGCAACAAAACAACAAGCTCAGAAAGTACCGAGGACCCCTTATTTCAACCCACCACTACAAATATTGTCCTTTATTGATTTTGAAGCAAATGCTTGAATAGCTTAAAGAATGGGGGTAGAAACAGTATACAGGCAAAAACTGTTATAATTAAAATATATTATGAGGGTTTTTTCTTAATAGTTTATTTATTTACATACTTTAATACTTTAAAAAGGACTTATAAACTTGCATATCCATATAATAGAATAGAATAGAATAGAATAGAATAGAATAGAATAGAATAGAATAGAATAGAATAGAATAGAATAGAAGCCAAGCAGAAGCTACAGTACTAACTAGGTTCTATTAATCAGTAGGCTTTTACTAGCTTCTTCTCTAATATGCTTTTGAACTTACTTGCCTTGAGTATCTCTTGGATTTGATATGAATGTGTCAAAAGTTTAAACCCATTGAAACTGGAGATAATATCTTCCTTGGCTGTTTGATCTTCTCAAAATTATTCATTCTACCTGGTGGGAAAAGGAACAGCAGATGGCAGGAGAATTCACTACAAGGCAGGATGAATTGGGCAAGTAATTTATTAGCTAGGCATTTCTGTCACAAGTTTCTACTTTGCAAATTGCAAATCCTATGATCCCCAGCAGAAGTTGACGTTCCTTATGTCAGTTACAGCTTAGAAAAATTACTGTATTGGGTTGCTGAAAAGCTAGTGAAAGGGCATTTTAATGAAGGAAACACTAAAAAGTACATTTATTTTGCTTTAAATGAAGCAAGCTGAAATATGATTAATCTATTTCTGACAGCTTAATAACCATTACTTTTTAAACTGTGAACAGTTTTCATGTTGAAATACTTTGGCTTTTTTCTGAAATCATCTAATAAAAATAATATGTTCTTATCAATTCTACTTTTCATTTTTAATATGTTTAAGAACGATTCAACTTACTGGATATGTGTGTGTGTGTGTGTGTGTAAGTGTGTATTTATCTTACAGAATAGACATTTCATAAAGTGATTTAATTTTTGTGTTTAAGGACCCCTTTCCCTTGATATTTCATTTTTTTTTCAATATTGGTTCTTGAACACATTGTTCTGAGATGGGAGGTCAGTGGAATGTTCTAGCTATTACAGCAAGAATAGCTTCCCAAATGCATTTGCCTCTTTGGCACTTACATATAGACCCACAAGAGCTCACACATAATTTAAGTTTTTCCCAGGTCAAGGGGATCAAGGTATCTTCAGTGGGAGTAAATAATGTTATCTTTTTGCCTGATGCAGACTTTCAAGAGCATTACAGATGGGGCTGAGGCACAGCTATCTCTGCTTATCAGTTTATTTATGTTGGTAAAGACAAGTGCTACATTGATCGTTTAGGCTCAGAACTGACGGCTCTCATCTGTCATGTCTTGCTGTACTTGAGAATCCATTTAGGTTGGTTACACCAGCTAGCTAGATGACGATTAAGGGGAAGGCAGGGTACGATACTCTGATGAGATTACTGAGTTCATGAGGGAGCATATATATGGATTGTTCATTATATTTTTGAGATATTTAGCCCATAGCATTGCGATCCTGTTATTGATACAAATATAGTTTTCTATTTTTTTAATCTAATATAAATAATATAAATAATCTATATTTATCTAATAAGCCAAAGAAATAGTGGGACTAAGTTGAAGTATAACAAGCAATGTGTTTGTTACAAAATAGATTTAGTCATATATAACCATTGATGTCTCAATGGCTTTGGATACATATAACAAAAGAAGGTTCTAATCAAACAAAGTATTGTGTTTATATCATAATACTGAACAGCATGCTCTATGTATTGATTACGTAATTTCTTATATATACATCGGGGGGGCGGGACTGCATAATGATCCGCCTGTATAAAGGAAAAATCTTAGGTAAAGAATTTTCTTATTTCCAGCAACAGAATATTATTGATTTGAGTCATTTCATGCACACAATTATGCATTAGATAAATATATTAAACCAATTTATAATAGTCAACACTGAAGTTAGACTCTTATTTGATTGTGGGGGGAAAAAACCAGTGAATTGATGGCCTAAATTTGTTGCAAGTTTAAGAATTCAATATACATTCCAACTAAAGTAGGCAAAATCTCTGTCCATGATTCAATGCTACATAGATACCTCTGGATAAATTCTGAAGTATTCTAAGGATTTGTCAGAATAATAAATAGTGTTTTGCTATAATTAATCATATTATACTGTATACAGCTATTTAATTAATAAATTTATATCCTGCTTTACATTCAAAAATGAAGACACAATGCACAGAAGGCTTCTCTTTCTTTTTCCCAGCAACCAACCTGTGAGGGATAAGGGGATAGAGAGAGAGAGAGTGAGATTCACCCAAAGTCATCTACTGATTTTACATGGCTGAGAGTGGGCTTAAAAAAGGTCTTTTCAAGTTTTACACCTTATCTGCTACACTGAATTGCCTTTCTGGCCAATCGGTTAAGGCCTCAGCCAGTTGTTTCTTCTTCTAGTTCTTCTATATCCAGCTAGATCAGTCTATAATGGATTACTACTTTTATACAAGTCATAATACAAAGAGGAGGGAGGAAGATGTTGTGCCAGCAGCCGAATCAGAGGAGGACAAGGGGTGGGAGTCAGAGTCAGCATCAAGGCAAGGCTTCAAGGGGAAAGAGGGACTGGAGCTGGTAGAGAGAGAAAGAGAGAGAGAGAGAGAGAGAGGGAGGGAGGGAGGGAGGGAGGGAGGGAGAGAGAGAGAGAGAGAGAGAGAGAGAGAGAGAGAGAGAGAGAGAGAGCGAGCCTGGGCCATCCATCAGCCCTTAAATGGAGAGTCAACAGCGCCCAGGTGTGGAGGTGGCTGAAGAGGAAAGGAAAAACAGCTAGGTCCAGTGCCTAATGTGCAGATGCAGCAATGGAAATCCCTGGGCCAATCCTTGGGAACGAAAAGCCACTGCTGCTAATGAAGCCCCACTTTAGCTCTGGGAATAAAAGGCAGATGGCGGAGATGAATAGATGTGACAGACAACTATTCATCTTCTGGATGGATGGACTTGTTAGCCTGCGTTGAGAGAGAAACTTTGGCCTGGGCTGCTAGCTTTCCTAATAAAGGAATCTTTGAGTTAACTTCAGAGAGTTTGTTGTGTTTGGAGATCTGGGTCAGAACAGGAAGGAGGGAGGGAAGAAGGAAGGAAGGAAGGAAGGAAGGAAGGAAGGAAGGAAGGAAGGAAGGAAGGAAGGAAGGAAGTGTTCTTGTTTCCTAATAGACAAATTATTTTAACAATTCCTTCAGGGAAGAAGTAGATATATTTATTGAGCAGAGGTATTTATTTTCATTATAAAATTTTTAGTTTTAAAATGAAATTAATTCTGAGCATTTGTCATTCTCTGGATTAAAACACATATTTGGAGTAATTTATGCAAAGATGCATAAATTATGCAATGATGAAAATGTCAATGTTTTTTGTACGGACCAAGTCTACACTACCCTCTCTAAAGTAACATCTGCACAATTTGTTGACAACTGGCTTTACGCTTATGTGGATGAAACCTCAGAATATGTAGAACTAATGATCTCCCTCTCTCTTTCTCTACAACTGGCTTTTGCAACCTCTTCCATTTGATATTTGGTGGTTGCTAAGCAACATTGCACAGGGTGGCAGAATGAGCAAGAACTGTCAAATTCATTATTTTGAGGCCTTAAAGAGACAACCTCTGATATATATGGAAAAAATATGTTTTAAATTATAACTATTACCTCAATTAAGTTTTTGTTCCTGATTAACTCATGAATAATTTTAGAAGACCTGGAAGAAATCAGAAGCTGACCCTACCATGGAAAATAAGAAAATCTGTCCTGCCAACAGAAATGAAACAGGCAGGAAACAGAAATCCATCAGTATCACTAACTCTTATTCAAATCTCTGACAGTTTTCTTATCAACATAGATAATTTCTATATAACCTAAATATAAAGCTGAAATGATGTTCAAGAATAGAAATAAATAATTTCTGGTGTTTTTTCTCTTTCAAATCATCTCATAATTATTTTCTCAAATTATTATATAAGCATAAAGTTTTGCTTCATTCAGAGCTACAACTCTTTAAAACATGGCTCCTTAGGTGGAACTTTCCAAGCCTGGGAATAAAAATAGATACTTCCAAAAAAACAAAACAAAAAAAAACCTCCTGCAGAACTGGAACAAATGATAATTTTCATTGAATCTAATTAGCAATTAAAATCAACCCCCATTAAATCAAGAACTCAATTAGAAAGAAGGTAATCGGGAGACTCTGTAAAACCCTGTTGTTGACAGTCAATGCATAGATACCCAGTTTCCAAGTTTGGGTAATCTAATCCTTTTTTCCCTTTGCAAAAAATCTACCTACTTTGTGAAAATCTTGCTTCTTAGTGTGAGCTGCTTTAAGGAATTAAGCATTAATCTTGGAAACTAGATGCATGAACTATAGCCATTATTTGTTAGTGAGTTCATTAAGGTTGACTTTTCAATTGCCTTTGATCCTCTTTGTAAATGAGGCTTGGTTTAATAGGGAAGATGTTAATTGCTTATTAGATACCACAAAAGCGTTAAACTGTTCTTGTTCTGAAATATTTCTGAACTACCATGTTTCCCCAAAAATAAGACCCTGTCTTATATTTTTTTGAACCCTGAAATAAGCTCTTGGTCTTATTGCCATGTGCTCAAAAGCCCGATTGGGCTTATTATCAGGGGATGTCTTATTTTGGGGCAAACAGGGTATCTGTTTTCATTCTCAGGCTCAGAGAATTCCATCACAGTTCTTCTGAAGGATATCCCTTTTATAATTCTCAATGGATGTAAGAGGGTTAAGATTTTTAAACATAAGCCAACGATAGATAGTTACTTTAATCATTCTATACACCTAGATATTGATTAAGATAGTTTTCATATCTCACTGCTGCATGAAAAGCAATATCTGCATTCACATAATTGAACTACTTTTTCTTTATTGACTATTATTTGCCACAGGTGATTTGCTATGGGAATAATGGGATAATGGGGGGCATTTGACTACTGGCTCTTTTGGATTATCACAAACAAAAAGAAAACATTGACAATTATAACTTCCTGAATATAAATATTATATTCCAGATAATGATGCTGTAGAATTTTTATCTGGACATCTGGAAAACAACCTGTTTCTTCAGGGTTCCATTTTGCCTTTCAACAAGAAATTTTATTCTGTTTGACATGGAATTATGCATTGATCTACAGATTTTCAAACTATAGTTTTTATAGTGACAATATAACTAAATACCTTATCAAAGGCTAATTTGTTAATTACTCTAGTCATTCCTTTCCTATGTAAGTCAGGAAAGTCAGTAATTCCCGTGATTCATCCTGACATCCTAGACATATTTGTCTAGAACCTGTTACCTCAATTTTCAATATTCTATCTATTGATTTTCAGCTACAGTTTAAAGTTTTTGAATGAATAAAAGAATAAATGATTGATTAATTGATTGATTGAATGAATGAATGAATGAATCTCTAAATTGAGAAAACACTCAAATTATCTTACTTCAAAAACATTATATGAGGACTTATCTCTTTGGAGAAAGCACTGATGCTAGAAAGGTGGAAGAGAAGAGAAGATATGACCAACATCTATCTATGTGGTCACTAATAGTCAATAGTGTCTTGATAGCACATAACTGAATAAAGAAGTCTTTTTTTTTTTTAATGTCTGGATCCTGAGATCCCAGACTATTGCATGTGTAGAATTTACCTTTATAAAATCTGTCACTAACTTGCTTCAGAAGATTGTCTGGGATCTTGAGATCTTCTGAAGCAAGTTAGTGAGTGATTTTATAAAGATAAGTTCTACACCTGCAATAATCATCTTATGCCACATTAAATCCTTTAAAAATTGTGTGGCCATTTGACTTAGCCTGATTAGGTGGCTCAATGGCTAAGATAGTGAGCTTGTTGATCAGAAAGGTAGGCAGTTCGGTGGTTCGAATCCCTAGTACAGGTCTCCTACATGAGCAGGGGGTTGGACTACATGACCTCCAAGGTCCCTTCCAACTCTGTTACTGTTACAGACTCTAATGGTTATGGTGGTAATCTTGATGATCTAAAATAGTCAGATTATATGTAGCTCTTGTTTGCTTGCCATTTTCATATTGCTATTTTCTTTGGATTAATGATGCTATCATACGTATTGTGTTCTGAGCATGCTCAAGAGAATTGGCCCCTGTTGGGATCCTTTGTAACATTGGATGTTCCTATTGGTTAAGCCGTCTGACAGTTGGTATAAAAGAGCTGTCAGGCTGAGTTCGAGGTTCTTTGTATTGTACTTCTTCTGAATTGTGTTAGAGCTGTAGCTGTGAGGTAAATAAATACTTACCGTTATAATCCACCTCTGTAATTCATTGTCTGCTCGAGAACACACCAATACATACTTGAAAATAAATTGATAACATGGATTTTCTAAACAAGCAGAATGATGAAAGATAGGGGTAAGAAAAAAAGAAAAGAAAAAGAGCACAAATATGAAGACAATTAATTCTTTTAGATTTTTAAAAAATCTATTCAATTTGTCCAGGATTCATGTTACAATAAAGCATACAGAAATCAGAGGTTGCATCTTTATTTTAGCACAATCCTCATTGAAAAATGCTGACCACATTCATTACAATGTGGTACATCTTAGAGATTCATGTTACTTGTTCATGTGAAGCAGCAATTTTCTAATGCCTTAGGCAAGCACATCTTAAAGTTGTTTCCCTGAAATTGTTTTGTGACCTTGTATTTGATTGCAGACCTCCAAACCCAACTTCTTATATCAACAAAAATAGCCAGTTTCATCCTAGATTTGGATGTTGACATAGAATATAAAATCCTTTATCAATCAAAGTTGGCTGTTCTTGGGCACTATTTAACCATGATAGTTCTGCATGTATATATAACTTTTTATGTACATCCACCACTCAACCCATGCTGGCGATTCATGTTGCAAGAGGTGTTTGCTACTAAGTAAGAATCAGGAAAGGTCTAATAGCTTATAGCACAGTAATTATCTCCATTAATTGTCCTTGACTATCTTGCATTCTCTTTGTATTTTCACAATTAAATGAATCCAACCCACCAGATCAGGGAAGCGGGATATGTTATAGGTCCTGTCCATTAAGGAGGCCTACCTAGTTAGACTAAAAAGAAGGATCTTTTCCATGGTGGCCCCCTCCCTGTGGAATATCGTCTCCATTAAAATAATACTGGTCTCCATCTTGATACTTTCCTGAAAGATCCAGAAGATGTGATTTTGCCAGTGGGCCTAGGATCTCAAGTTAATATGGAACCAATCAAGTGATTTGTTTAAATGTTATTGCCAGGAGGGTGGAAGTATTGAATTTTAGATTTGGAGTTTTACTTCCATAAGCCCCCAGAGTAACAATGGTGAACCATGCAAATTTCTTTAATAAATCAAGTTTAAAATTAAAACATTACAATTTTATCTGTTTATAGTAAGAATCCCACTTCTTTTTCACAATAAAAATTGATACTACAGAACAAAGGTATTTATTAAATATTACCCTTTATACCAAATTAACAGAGAAAATAGAAAGGAACAAAATAAAATTCCAAAATTGGCACTGACACTGTTCAACAGTGTCAATGATAAGACATTTCTGTGGATCAATATAATTTCCTCTTTTGAAGAAAATGCCTTTAATTATTATTCTCTTGCTTTTGATCTTCTGGTGAATCAAGTCTTAGAAGAAAAAATTAGCAATAAGAATAAAATGCAGGAATTCCCCAGCCTCAGAGTTTAGAAGTGTAATAATATATTACTTCCCCATCTTGCAAATACTTAATATAACATATAATAAGCCACTGGAGTCTACATTTAAAAACATCCCAGCTGTGTTTTCATGGGAAGTAACCTTCCCTTGATGCTTTCTCCACTTAAAAAATATTTCTAACAGGTCTCTAAAAACTATTTGCTATTAGAATTTTAAATATTGCCTTCCCACAATAACAATGCTTCTTTTTTAAAAAAATGCTGTCATAACATCCTTTCTAAAGAAGACATGATTAAATTTGACTATTACATCTCCAATGATTATTTTCTGGGACAATATTCGCACTGTACCCTTAAGCTGCTTCTGTCCCTTGCTGATGCTCACTTAGAATCTCTAAGCTAGTTTAAGACAATTCTGTCCCATTCGGATACTTTTTACCAAATGTTCACTCAGGATTGCTGGCTACAACAGCTCCCACCAGACAGTTTCTTTCTTGCTGTGGTGACTCCCAGCATTCTATGCCAAAGAAACAACTGCTAATCACTCTTTTTCCTGCCAGTGGGCCTTACTGGTTGAACAAACCTACATAATCTTAGAGATTTACACCAAGAACTGGGCACGGATAGAAGAACTGGACTCTTGACAGCATTTTATACTTTCAACATTTGCGTAATCAGGGGTTGTTGTTGTTGTTGTTGTTGTTGTTTGGTATGATATGCATGAAGATGTGGTGGGGTTATCTAACCACATTTTTGTGGAGCTCAGGATTTAATTCTTTTATGTTTTAAATAATTGCTTAAACTTGCTGTGGGAGGGTATCCAAAATTAGAAAGTGTCACTATCATTACAATGATGATATTCACCATTACCATGACTTTTCAAATGCTATCAATATAGTTGTACGTATTTTCAACCAATCTATGAAGACACCTTGATAAATGCCTACCTTCTCGAATACAAATGAAAGACAGAGATTTTACTATCACTATTTTACAAGCCAGGTTGTAAAAAGGGCTGTAAATTGCACATGATCTTGATACTTTTATCACAATGATGACAATAACTTTGCTCTTGCCTTTGAGATGTATTACAAAACATTTACAAAAAGTATGAATCTTGCAGTGCAGATTGTTTCATCAGCCAAACCTCATTGGTCTGCCAGGTGCCATCTGTGATCCAAAAATTATTTGCCCACATTCAGACATTTTGTCATAAACATATGTGCCCCAGGATATTGCAGGATGAAATCTGGGTCAGTCACTGGGACCAGAAATTTAGGCATCCAAGCTTTTGGATTCATGCTAGAGGCCATCCTCAGGGAACCTCTGTCTTACCAGAATGATTCCTCAGAGAAGTTCCCTGAGGATGAGCTCCAG
This sequence comes from Pantherophis guttatus, assembly GCF_059756535.1. Lineage (NCBI taxonomy): Eukaryota > Metazoa > Chordata > Lepidosauria > Squamata > Colubridae > Pantherophis > Pantherophis guttatus. Next base: position 49,813,079 of record NC_142068.1, read on the forward strand.
CACAAGACCGAAAGCTCAGAAGACTAAAGTTGTGGTACTGGTAAGCAACCCAGACTGGATCCTGCAAGATATTTTGTCAGTTATAGTCTAGTAACTGAAGATTTTATCGCAATCACCTTTGTCTCACCTTCCATTTGCATTCTACATGGGGCTACCTTTGAAAAGTTTAATTCAGTGTAAAGTATAACAAGCAGAGGATTTTTTGCTACACAATTTGGAGATCACACAGAATAATGCTACTGATATATCAATTATACATTGATTCTTAGCTTGTTTCATAATTTATCATTAAGAAATTGCTTGTTCAAGTTCTTAACAATAAATTCATAAGGATTTGGGGCCAAAATATCTGAAAGGCTATTTTTTCCAAACAAATCTCTTCGTCATATTTGAACTTCTACGTTTTTGTTGGCCTCTGTGAAGAGTTATAGTTGATTGGAGGAAGATATGAGGCAAGGCATTACTACTGCATTGCTGCTGCTGCTGTTGTTACTGGACTGTTAATGCTGCACAATACTGTTAACACTGTTATTATTGCATAGTTGTCAGGTGTTGACAATATTCAGAAATCATATTATAAATCGAGCAGCTTACATATTATGGATTGAGCAGCTTACTTAAGACTATTCAAACTCTCCCCTGCACAATTCATCTTATCTCTTCCCCTATAACCAGATTTTAAAGAACTACCATACAGGTTTTCTTTATGCTGTCTATTTTGTTTAAATCAGGTGGGTGGGGGGTGAGGCATTCATTTTTCTTTAAAGTAAATCCATCAGAAACTTAGCATACCTCTTTTTAAGTTTATTTTGTTTAGAAAAAAAACAACAACCCCCCCCCCTGAAAATCAGTGATTTGCAACTGAAGCTTTGTGACAGGAAGCAAAGAATTTGAAGGAACTGTTTTAGGCCCTCAAATTCAAGTCCCGGTTCAGTGCAAGAATCCAAGATAAAGCATCTGGATAGCTGCCTCATCTCTGTTTGAATACATCCAGGGAATAAACACAACACAATCTGGGAACCACAAGGAATAAAGAAGGAGGTACATTTTGATTATCATATACTCATATGAAGTGAACTGCTTGACACAATGGGAATACACTTCAGCCTAGGATGTCTAAAAGAAAAACAGTTCAAATTCAAAGATTTACAATTTGAGTTATAAAAACAGCTAAATGATGCTACACAGAAAACACAGAACTGAAAATCTTCTTTTTGCTCAGAGTTTGCTCAAACTGCAATTATTTTCACCTTTAAAAGAATACACTAAATCAGCCACTTTTATTTTGAATAAAGAACCTATAGAAGAAAATGGAGCTGGTGATTTTTTTTTTCAAGGTGAAGGTGTAGAGCTTCACAATGAGCACATTTTGTACTGCACAACCTACCTCTTTTTCCTAGCTAGTTTAAGTGTCACAATGATCAAGTGATCTATCTGATTTTTATTATAATTACATTCTTAACATTCATTTTAAACCCCACGAATAACTTAGCCAATAAAGGAAAATATTTGTAGCTCAGGGTTAAAATGAAGGGTCCTTGGTGCTCTCTGAGCTTGGTTGTTTTGTTGCAGACATTTCATTATCCAAACTAGGTAATGGGGGCAATGATGATGTTAACTAGTTGGGTAATGAAATATATGCAAGAAAATAACCACGCTCAGAATAACTGAACATTGAGGCATCCCTAGAAAATAAATAGATGATAATAAGAAAAACAACAATATCAACATTTAATTTTACTCTAGGTTCGGGAAAATTTTAATCAATGATTGAAATCGACATATCAAAAAAATTATGCGTAAGATTTACTCTACCATCTTTGAGATAGGAAGCTTATTTTGCATCAGGCATCAGGAATGAGTAACCTAACCACCACTGTTGCAAGAACCAGAGAAAGACTAAATACAAGTAAGGACAATTTTGAGAATGGATAATATTTCCTTATGCAATTCCTATCTGATTACCCAAATCAGGAATATAACATGATTCTGTTTTTCTTCCTTTAATTCAATTATCCAGAAAACACTTTTCTCAATCAATGTCTTCCAAATGTATAACTTCTGTTCTGATCATTTCTATCTTTGAGATCATTTTGAAAGTTACAAATCTATATATCCATGGAGCCCTCTATTTAGAGAACTAACTACTATTTAAAAGGTTGATTTATTTGCACACTATGAAACTCATCATACAGTTGGGCATCAACACTGACAATCTGGTTTAGATTAAACTGGTAATGATTTTATCAATGGAAAAGTATATAATCAGATTTGTTTACAGGAGATCATATCTTGAAATCCAACAAACCATCAGTATATTAGATTGCAGTTGCGTCAATGATTCAATTCTGATTGGAAATTGTCAAAAAGTCATAAGCAGCAATGCAGTTTGAGGAACTATTGAAGGCTGAATTACCTGAAACAAACAACATGAAATTTTAAATTCACTGGAAAGGTTAATCATGTCTGCTACAAAATTCAGTTAAGAACACCTCTTTGTTCTTGAAATATATGTATTTCAGAAATTGATTTTTTTCCCACACATGTATTAGGTACATAGAACTATAAAATGAAAAACAACCACCACGAAATATTCTATATATTATATTCTATAATTCTTTAAGACAGTGCTTTAAATGTTAAACAAAATGCAAATAATTGAGTAATCAAATGGAGGAAGAGTTTCTGCTGATAGGCTACATCCCATTTAATGAGACCACTTGGAGTTTAGACATCCAGGTCAGCATTCATGTCTAATGAGGCATCCTAACTGTAGACCAGAGTGGCAACAGGATACATAGTTGGACAATAGAGATTTGAATTGGATTAAAGCCAAAAAATGAGAGTAGGAAGGCATGCTGGCAAAGCAGATAAGTAATGATCTGGAGCATAGCATGGAAAGATGCCAGAAAGCAGAAACACACAGAATCGGAGAAATCAATATTGAAGGTTTGTAAGTTTGTTTGTTTGTTTAAAAAAAAATTAGCAAAAGCTGGAATGAACAGTGCTGAAAAGGACAGCATGACTTTTGATAAGTTACTTAATTATTAGTCAAGATTGGAGAAGGTGGTTATGATTGGTTATGATTTTTTTCACTTCACATCTCAAAGCCTTTCGATAGTATCAATAACTGACTTTAAGCATGTGCAAATCTGTCTTATATCTACTGGAACTGGCAAAAGAGGTCTTAGAAGTGTGGTCACTTCATTTTTAGAAGTAGGGGACATCTTTGAAGATGTCAAGCTTCACATGCACACATAGGAATGTGCATGGGTGTATAAGCAAAATATACATGTATTAATTTACTTTATAAGAAAAGTCATTGGACAGAGGAACAGTAAAGATGTTAAAAGACAGTGACAATCTGTTCAACTCTTGGGACTAGAACAACAGAAAGAACAGTATCAATGCAGAATAGCATGTCTTTGTAGTATAAAACTGTGTTTATTTATTTGTTCATTTAATTTCTGTAGCCCCTCATCCTAGCTAAGTGACTCTGGGCAGCCTACAATTCTATAAAACACTTAAATCAATTAAAACAATAAAAAGAATCCAGAATGTTATTAAAGAATGTTATTAAAATATTATTAAAGGTTTCTTGATGGTATTATCTACATCTTTGTCCTATGTCCACATAATCATAAATAAAAATCTAAAGTAGATGTAAATCACAAATTAAATTTTATTCCTTCCCCCTTCCATTCCTAAATTGCTTAACGATTTTGCTTTGTAGGTATTACTATAATATTAAAAAGAAATATTTGTATAGTTTATTGCTTGCTGATAGGAACTTTTAAAAATGTAATTAGCTTACATTTGATTTTCCATACTTCAGGAAAAAGAGAGCTGAAGTTTAGCTCATAATATAGAGATTTATTTAGTTAGTGCCTCTCTCATGCTTCTCTTGATGGCCCCTGTGAGCAGAAATAATGTCTTGTAGCCTGAACAAATTGCTTGTTCTTCTTTGGTGATCATACTTATCAAGGAGTTTTAAAATTGTGTTGATATTTGGCAATAGGGGAGAGTGATGGCTCAGTGGTTAAAGACACTGAACTTGTCAGCTGGAAAGCTAACAGTTTAAGACCCAAGCTGTGCAATGGAGTGAGCTCCTGTATCTGCTCCAGCTCCTGCCAACCTGCCAGTTCGAAAGCATACAAATGCGAGTAGATTAATAGTAACAGTTCAATGGGAAGGTAACAATGTTCCATGGGCCTTTGGCATATAACCATACTGACCATATGACCATTGAAAATGTCTTCGGACAACTCTGACTGCCTTGGCCAAGAAATGAGCACTGCCCCCTAGAGTCGGACATGACACACCTTTACCTTTTTATCTGGCAATAAACAAGATGCAAGTCACAAGTTATGTGACTATTACAGATAAGATGTGAATACACATACATTAGGCTGGTTTTTCTCTGACTACCAGAATCCAGTTCTCAATAATAATGAGTGAAATCTGCATTGCAGTTTAATTAATATTCTTAATATGTTTATTTTTTAGTCATGTATTTAATACTTTTTCTCATAGTCACATTAAAAGTCACAACTTGGTATGCAGGGAGGTGGAATCTCAGAATGTGTTGCTCTGAGCCTCAGTGCCCTCCACAGTAAAAGATTAAAATTATTTCCCTGGGCTTTGATGAAATATCTAAGGAAGAGGTGGAAACCTGTTTTGTTATTACAGTGGAATATCAGATCTTCAAATGCCAAGAGAATATAACTTGTTTGAAACTATGTATAAACTTTATACATCTGAGTGTTTTGAGAACTCATGCAGGCTGATTCATACTTTGTTTTTATTTTCCAGAGCACATTGCTCTGGAATGTACAATGGCTGCTATAGTTCCCCATGTTATGTTGTTAATGACACTATCACTCACATGAGCTGCCCTTTCTAGGAAATTCAATACAATATATTTTTACCATTTTTACCAGTTGCTTATCTTTCTCATCCAGCTGTTCATATCTTATGCCATTCCACTGTACCTTCATGCACCTGCCATTTCTCTCAACTTTCTGCAACTGATTGTATTTAATTTTCAAAGACCAAAAATGATAATTTCAAATAATACTCATAGATTAAAAGTACTACATTTGAAAAGTTGAGTGGTCTAGATGACATAAGAAATCAGTTTGCAATATAAAACAAACAACTTATTACCGCTATGTAAACAACTATTGTTTTGCATGGCTTCATCCATGCTTCCCTGATATTGTGTCTATCTACTGAAGATTTTGTATGGGCCACTTGGTCATGATAGAGTTTTCATTACATCTTTTTGAAGCAAAGTGCTTCTGAACCTGAGTGGTTTGAGGTTGTTACACCTCAGTTGGTATCATATAAAACATAAAAATTGAAATAATAATAGCTAATTACAAAGAATTACCAGATAGAATTGATTGATTGATTGTATGTAATCAAGTTGGTGTCAACTCTTAGCAATCATAAAGATAGATTTACCCAGGGCAATCTGTTTTTCATTCGTTGTTTAAGTCCATCTACCTTACTTCTGTTTATCATCTTCTTTTTCCTTCCATCTTTTCTAGCATTATAGATTTCTAACTTTTCTCATATTGTGTCTATGTCTCGATTGATTTGTTTGATGAGCCTCTTGCTTGTTTCCTTGGCTCTCCACAGTATTTTCATTAGAATTCTCCAAGCCCATTTCCATAAGATATCATAGGAAAACCATAGCCTGCTTTATTTTGATCTGTGTAAGTATGAACACATCCCAACATCTAAATATCTTTGCTAAGGCCTTCACAGCTATTCTGCCAAATATTTGTCTGCGATATATTTCTTGACTGCTATTTTTTAAACTGTTGATAGTTGATCCCAAAAGGCAGAAGCTATATCTACTTCAATATCTTTATTGGAGTTTTATTTGATTAAGGTTAAACTTTACAGTATATGTTGTTTTCTGAAACCCCTTAAGAGACTTTTGCTAAGATTGAACAAGAATTTGGTTATAGATAAGAATTGAGATATGATAAGAAGAGATAATTTTGTATTTCTTGTATTATCAAAAAAGATATTCTTGAAATTGTTTGTACTCTTATGATGAAGGGAGAAGTCATTTCTTTTTATATTTCATTTCTTTTTCTTTACTATATTATTTTTATTTTTCTTTCTTTTTTCTTTTCTGCATTTTCTATTCATCTTTTTCACTTTTTCACTTTTCATTAATCTTTTATCATTGTAAATATAAACTTTTAAAAATTATTATAAATAATTGTGTGTGTGCATGATAACTTACTAGAGGCTGAGGAAAAGGTATAATCCAAGTAGATATCCATAATTCAGTACCACACAATAGCTTTTAAAGTACAAGAGGATAAGTTAGAGACTTGGTCAGGAACATGCCAAGGTCAAAGTAAAGTAGGAATCAGGGATTCCCAAAGCACAAAACCAAATGCCAAAGTTGCTTATAGTAAGAGAAGATAATCCCTGCACAGACTGAAACTTCTACCCATGGAGCATGCACAGCTGAAGCTTTCCCTGCTCAGCAATTACAAATTAGGAGATCTGGGACTTGCTTGCAGAGTCAGCATCTTTCTGTCACTCATGAATACACTTCCCCAAGGTGCAGGATTCCTAATCTGGGTATGATTGCCTTGCATTTTAGCACCCATGTTAGCTAAAGAAGAATCAGTGTTGATTGAAGAGGAATCCAAGAGGGGAATGGTGTTAAATTTAGTGGCTGTTGAATCATTAAGTGTAGCGCCCAGGCAGACTTTATCTGCCTGCATCTTGGAACCTGACTCCAAGGTCATGATAATTATGACCATGTGATCTTCCAGCTCAAAGTGCCCAATTCCATTCAATTTACTGTTGTCCAAGATGTCAATGAGTAGTCAATTAATTTCATCTTTCATGGTGTCAGGCTTTCCAATAATCCTGCTTTTCATTTTACATGATCCCACTATAATTCTTTGCAGGTTTGGATTTTCTTTCCCTGCATTGCATCACCAGCCACTAGATCAGGCTTGTCAAACTGGCAGCCTGGATATAGGCTGGATATCTCATGCATAGGCCATGCCAACCCTGGCTTCGCAAAGGCAAAAAATGTAATGATACGTCACTAAGCGGCCTGTGATACAATCAAGTTTGACACTTGTGCACTAGATGTTCCAAAACCTTTAATGTAGCCACATCATAAATATCATTAGTCTTCCAGAAGATCATTTTTCTTCAAGATAATGTTGAGTGGCATTTGAATTGAGGAGCCCGTTATCTGGAACTACATGGTGAATAATCCATGGTTTATCTAGACATGGTTTACTATTGCTGTTTTCCATGCAGTACGACATGATGCCTTTACCATTGTCACAAAAGTGATTTTCTGCCTCAAGCCAGTTCCTATATTATTGCTCAAAACAGGTGCTTACTTGCTTTAATTGGTCAGCTGGGATAACCTTTACGCCTTGTGTGATGCCATAGAAATTATATACTCTTGATATATTCTCCCAATATTCTTTACTGACAACTCTTCCACACACACAAACACACACCAGTATAAGAAGGAGCGTAGGAAGTTCTTAATGGTTGTGGGCAATTATTACAATTTATTTATCATGATGTTTTGCCATTGCCTAGAGTTACTACATCACACTAACATAAAGCTACATTATAATAATACATAAAAATTAGAAATAAGAAACTATTTATGAAACTAATGACAACCAAGCAGGGCTTAAAAAATATAAACAAAATCTAGTGGCAGAATCACTTGCAGAATTGAAAGTTACACATAAAACTTGACAAATGAAAAACAAAACAAATACCTTACAAACAATGTAATGTAATAATCCAATATGGAATATATATGCCAGATGCTAAGCTTACCTTCTCCAATTAAGCCATTGCTATTGTACCAGCTGCATCAAGTAAAATATATTCAGAACAACAACTGACCCTTGAGCATTCTAAAAGAGATGATGGATAGTCATTACTTTATATAATTCCCAAAATGTCACTTCACACTTCTGTGTGACTGTTTCTTTTGTCATGCATGCAATATGTTATTAAGTATACTTTCAAAACAAAGGTGACTGATAACCAGTTCATGAGAGAGGAAAAATGCAACATTTATATAAGATTCTGTTCATATGGCTTTTCAGGCTACCACTTTGGTGATAGTGCAGGGGATATACAGAACAGTCCACACATTCACTGTGGGAATGATTGTGTTAGAGCTTGGAACTTGATGTTGCACAGATGGATTTTAAATATTCATGCAATTTAAACTATAGTTAAATGTCATGCTGTTCTCCAAGAAATGTAAGGATCTTTGATTACCATTAGTCTAAAGTTGCATGATAGAATATTTGTCAGCAGTGTTTATTTTGTACTCCATCACGCAGGAGCTATCATAGGAGTACTTAATCAATATATTATGTGCTCTGTTAAATAAAAGTAATCCCTTTAACTGACGGGATAAAGTTTGTGTGCATAATTAAAGATTAAGATTTTCTTAAATGAAACTATTCTACAGCACGAAAACAAACATATGCTTTGGGAAATAGCTCCACTGAGTAACATGCATGGAATTCAAAGAAAAGGGAAATATAGCGACTAATTAAGGAAGGAAAATTCAACCTATACATTGTTGCTTCTGCGTGTCTTATTTCTATGTGTTTTGTAAATGAAAATGTATGTTTTAAGGCTCATTTCAGATCAAGTCCTATCATGTGTCATGGGAGAAGGGAGTCTTGAACTGGAATCTAGTGGGGAAGGGCCAGGGCAATAGATCAGGGGTGATATTCACTTATCTTCACTACCAGTTCGCAAATGTGAGTGTGTGTGCCTCCTCCACGCATGTGCAGAGCTTTCTGCGCATGCGCAGAAGGTCAAAAACGGGATGTGATGATGTCTGGCCAGGTGGGCGGAACTTCCATCACGTGATCCAGATAGAGCCGGCTGAATTTCATCACCACAATAGACCTATATGGAGAATCTCATCTTTGAACCCCTGTTCACCTAATGATCTTGCCCAAGTCTTACCTACTTCATATTATTGGGTGGGATAATCTGACAATTCAGTTGGAGTCAGGTGGCTTCAAATAGAAAAAGAGGATTCTTACAGGTGAAATAAACTGTGGAGGAAGAAAAATATGATCTGAATGATTATGTTGAGAATCAAGAACCCTTGTTGAAGAAAGTCAATCAAGGAAAGCTCTTGTAAGCAGCAAAGAGGAAGGCTGAATATAGAAAGTAAACAATGGAAAGCCTATTTGTTAATTTGAATAACAAGGCAATACAGGAAAAGCAGATAAAAACTTCACATGGAGTTGGTTAAGCAATGTTAAACAAAGAAACAAAGGCTTAATTTTAGCAGCTCAAGAACAAGTTTTGCCAACTAATTGCATGAAGGTGAACATTTATATCTAACTAACTACAATAAATGTCACCTTTGTAGTGAAAAGGATGAAACAATTGATCATTAGATCAGTAGCTGCAGAAAAAATTTCAGAAAGCAATATCATGACATAAGTTGCCAATATTATTCATCAGAAACTTTGCAAGGTTTGGTTTGCAAAGGTTTGGATTTAAATGTAGTAAAAATTACTATGACTATAAAGTTGAGATTTTGGCAAATGAATAGGTTAAGGTCATATGGGAGTCTAAGATCCAATCAGACAGGTATCTTGTTCATAACATGCCTAATATAACAGTTATTCAAAAGAAGAAACCCTGGTTCATTGATGTTGCTATTCCCAATGATGCAAAGACTGAAGAAAAAACATTGGAAAAATTAAAAAAAATACCAAGATTTGTTGTTATACAAGTTATAATTGTAGCCCCAAGAGCAGTATCAATATTTCTCAGTATTTGGAAATATTGAATTTATTGGACCCGAACACTCTAATTTTACAAAATACCAAGTTGTTCGGCACTGGCTATATTCTTAGATGCTACCTTAATAATTATTAGAAGCATGATGAAGAAGCATGGTGAATTATTAAGTTTCCACCAATATTGGATTGTGAATCTAACTGTAGATTATCCATGCATTGTAATAATAATACCAATAAAATACTACCTTGATGTAATTTTAAGGCTTGTGTCTTTGAGGAGAATGAAGATATGCCATAGGTTTCAACCATACTGGACAGGATCAAAGGATCCAGACAAGGAATGCTTTCCCCATAAACAATATGCTGAGATATAATGTACAGCATCAATACCAGGTCAAGAATCATACTAGGTATTGGGGTTCCTTGATATCTGGTAACAAATGGACTACAGGAGCATTCCCCAACCATTCTGGGTTGGTGGCCCAGTGATGGGGGGAGGGGGAGGAGGAGAGGATGGTTTTGTGTGAGGGACAGGGGCACATACACACAGCTTCATCGTATTAGTAGGGCTGTGCACGCCAGCGCCCGGCACTTGTGCGAGTGGGGCTGTGTGTGCAACCTGCCACTCATACAGCCCAGTTGCAAATAGGCGACAGTCTGGAAGTGCACTGCAGCCCACAGGTTGGGGGTCCCTGGATTACAGCACTCAGGTCTGTTGGCTGAGCAGCTAGGGCCAGCAGCTTCAGGTATGATGTGAGAAATTTGTTTACCCATCGCAAAGAAATAATGTTCTGTTCAGCACTCAGCCACTATATAACATGTTAAATGTTAAATTTAATTGACCACTTTTTCCTCCTTTTTTTTTTGTATACTATTTTGCTTTTGTTGTTATCATTACGGTTGAATGTATGCTTTTTTTCATTTTGTTTTTTACTGTTTTACTGTGTTTTACTGTTTTGCATTGTATTGCTTATGCTAAAACAATAAATTTATTTAAAAAAGAAATAATGATCTGTTATTACAAATCAAATAAAATAGATGAAGTAATAGAAAACAAAAACACTGAAGTGCTCTGAGACTTTAGAATTCAAACAGACAAGCATCTGCCGCATAACACCTCTGACTTAATAATTGCTGATAATAAAGACAAACAAGTCTGGATAGTGGACATTACACTACCTGGAGACAGCAGAATCAAAGAGAAAGAACTGGAGAAAATCTCAGAATACGAAGACCTGCAAATAGAAGTATAACAACTGAGGCAAAAAGCAAATACTATTTCCAATAGTACTAGGCACCTTAGGTGCAATCCTAAAACATTTGGAACACCAATTGACATTGTTGGCTTTGAAAACATCCCCATCAGTCAATACTTTCCCAATACTTTACATCAGTTGTACATATCAATTTGCCTAATAGTAGGGATAGTTTTGATAGCAATTTAGATTATAGCTGCACTTCCTTGTCATTCACTCTGATTTGGATATGACCATGCAGGGTGATAATTGTGGAATTCAGAATTCAGAGTTCCAAAGAATTAACAAGGGCAGTGTCTTGAAAGAGGATGCAGTAGAGATTATCATAAGTGGCATTTGAGAGATGATTGCATGTCTTACACAGCACTAATAAGAAAGTGTGTAAGGACTTAACTTCTGTGGAAATTTAAGCTATTTAGTAAGTGCAACATCTGTCCTATACTGTAAATGAGGCTGAAGTATCCAGATGGCACTGATGTTTTCTGGTGCATTATTACTATTCAATTTAATATTTTATGTTGTTAGTTTAATTGTAAATCCCAGACACCTGATTAAATTACATCACTATGATTGAAATATTGTGCAGAAAAGAGGAGTGAAGGAACATGTGAACTTCCACTTCTTTAAGTTTTCTGGGTCCATGGATGAAACATAAAACAGGCAAATTTGTTTTCCACTAGCAGGTGAATGACACAACGGACTTATTGTCTAGATTAGTTGATTCCAACTAGTTTAATGACTCAAAAGATAGATAGAAGATAGATAGATAGATAGATAGATAGATAGATAGATAGATAGATAGATAGATAGATAATAGACAGATGGAGGAAGAGAGGGAAGAGAGGGAGAGGGAGAGGGAGAGGGGAGAGAGAGAAGGAGGGAGGGAGGGAGGGAGGAAGGGAGACAGAGAGAGAGAGACAGAGACAGAGACAGAGAGAGACAGAGACAGAGACAGAGAGAGAGAGAGAGGCGGATAAAAAGTTTAGACCCAGTTGTAGAGGTTAAAGTTGAGGAAAGTAACAGATTGTGAGTTCTAGTCCAGTCTTAGGCACAAAACCATCTGGGTGACTTTGTGTCAATCATTCTGTCTCTGTCTAGGAAGGAGACAAGGGTAAATCATCTAAGAAATCTTTCCAAGATTTTTGTTAATAAAATAAAAAAAATGAAATCTTGCCAAAAAACCTTCAGGGACTTGTTCAAACAGTAACTGGAAATCAAGAATGACTAACCAAGTACACCAGAACCCATTCCAAAGCACTGTTCCAGTTTAGAATCAAAATAAAACATATTTCTCATGAAAAGTCAGATGAAATTCTTAAATAAATTAGGGACAGACTGAATATCATTTTGGTGACAGGCAGGAAATGTTTTGTTGGGAAGCAAAGCACTGGCTGCACTTTGGGCATGCTGCCCCTGTGTCTTATGTTGCTGCTGCATTCACATTCCTTGCATTGGTTCTTCAGAGACCTTAAGGTAAGGGAACTCCTAGGCCTTGGATCAAATCCCACTTATGCTGCTTCTCCACTGTCATAGACCTCTTAGTTTGCAGAGAAGCTAAGATAGATAGATGAAATGAAAGAAAAGTCCAGACCACAAATGGTGGTCAATGAGTGATGAATGCAATTGAGCATGAGCTAGGTGAAACTATTTCTCTACCTGCATTGGTCCATATGGCAGCCCTGTTTAGAATAATCTAGTTCCTTTTGAGGAAGATGGAGATCTAGGATTGCTGTGAGGAATATGCTAAGAATATGTTGGATAACATTGCTTGGATTCAGTCCATTTTGGACTCTGGCCTTGAGACAGGGATTTATGGAGATTACAGTATGTCTTAGTTATATGGAAGTTTGATCCTGTTAGTTCTGATGAATTGGACAGGATTGTTGAAATTATAAGATCAGATACTAGATCCATTTTTCTCCTGGTTAAGTAAGGTGTCTTGGAAATGAAGTGCAGTTGGGTTCTGGCATTCATGAATCCATCTTTGAGAGAGAAGGTAGTCCCCCTGATAGTCAAGGAGGCAGCATCTTTGGAGATTCTCAGTCATCCAGGTCATGGTTGTCCCAAATGTGCTTTTTCAAGAGTCAGCTGGACTTTATGGGTTTGTTTTTTTTTTGAAGACATTTCACTTCTCATCCAAGAAGGTTCTTCAGCTCTTGAATGAAACTTCTTGGATGATAAACAAATTGTTTTCAAAGAAAAACCAGAAAGTCCAGTTGACTCTTGAAAAAGCACCTTTGGGTCAAGGAGGCAGTGTTTAATCCCTCTCTTCAAGAAGCCATCACTGAACCTTGACTGTGTTGGACAATTTTCTTCTTACCTTCAACCTTGCCATTTTAGGGAAGTCTGTTGAAAAGGTGGTACATTGTAGCTTCAGATAACTCCAGAGGAAGCAAATTATCTTTATTCTTTCAGTTGGGTTTCAGTCCTAGGTATGTGGCTGAAAAAGCAGAAGCCTCCCAAAGGCTTCCACCCTTATTTCACTCTACTGAAATTTAGCAACAAAATGTCCAGATTCCACAAATTTCAATGATGAAATGAAATTTTCAGCTTACTGGAGGAAGGCAGTACAATGGAATGCTGGTGAACCACAGAATAACTTGTACCATTACTCAAATACTACTTTGTTTGTGTCTGCTGAGATCTTTTCTGTACAGGTAGTCCTCAATTTATGACCATAATGAAACCCAAAACTTATGTTGTGTTAAGTGAGTTTTGCCCCCTTTATGATCTTTCTTGTGACAGTTGTTAAATAAAGTTAGTAACATGATTGTTAAGTGAATCCATCTTTCCCATTTACTTTGCTTGTTATAAGGCTCCAAAGGTGATTATGTGATCCTGGAAAACTGCAACAGTCATAAATATGAGTCAGTTGCCAAGTGTCTGAATTTTGATCATGTGGCCATGGATATGCTGCATCATTTGTAAGTGTTAAAAACAGACAGAAGTCACTTTTTTCCATTGTAACTTTGAATGGTTACTAAATGGTTGCTAAAAGTCAAAGACAACCTGTAATTTCAAAAGTTACAGTTTCTTTCTTGGAACAGTCTTTTGTTAGTTGCTACTTTTTGATAATAAGTTTGAAAGAAAAATAATTTCTATTATTTCCTTTTATTTCAAAGAACTTTTATGCATAGGAGAGGACTTTCCTTTCCTTTCCTTTCCTTTCCTTCCCTTCCCTTCCCTTCCCTTCCCTTCCCTTCCCTTCCCTTCCCTTTCTACTTTTTACTTTTGCTCATTTTCCTCCCTCCTTCCCTCCCTCCCTCTTGTCCTTCGTTCTTCCTGCCGTTCTAATTGGGCCTAACTATTTAGAACAAACACTTACTTGCTTATCTTTTCTCTTTCTATTTTCTACCCATCATTTTCATTTACTGAATTTTATTTACAAAACCAGGAACCTTCTTTTCTTTAATTTAGGCTTATCTGTAAAGCACAATTAACAATAACAGGAATAATTTATATCCTGGCTCTCAAGAAGCAACTTCTATCAAAGCAATCCTACAAACAATATCAGCAATAATGAAAACAAAATAAATAATATTTATAACCATCATTATCACTGCATAGGTTTATGCTTGTGCCTCAATGACACTATCTAAATAAAGTATAAAAATAGTACTTATTCTCTTTTCTTCTCTCTATCCAGTACAGCAAAACCTCTTCAGAAACATTTACTGCACAGTCAGCCATTTTTCTGCATTTTTTTCTGAGTCTGGTCTGCCTTTTCTATTCCACTTTTTCCCCAATATTGGCTACTTTTAGCCAATATGCTTCCTGATTTCCCTCCCTTATTTTCTGGCTATATGACTGAATTTATTTTATTCTCCATTGTGCCTCTTTGCCACTCCCTTTCTGTGTAATTATGAGTGTACCTTCCTTGCTGCCTCCTATTATATAATTTTATCATGCTTTTTGGGATACAAAATACTCCACAGGATATCATAGTATATTGATGTACTGCATTATTAATTGTCCTTAAATAGCTTTCCAATTAACAGAATGATGTGGCAGAGAATAATGGGATACAAGAAGGGAGAGCAAAGAAATTCATACAGCATGTTCTTGCCTTTCCACACCCAATCACATAACACAATAATAAAATATATATTGCAAAATCATAAACTGTAATTGACAATAAAAGCATATTTGTGGTAATTCACTAAGAATAGTTTTACAAAAGATTGCAAATGAGTAACAATTAACATCCAAGAAGAGCCCAAAGGAATTGTTTAGCTTAGTGAAATTTCTTAGCGGCATCTTCAAGCAAAATTGTAATTGAAAATTCCTTGAAATTGCAAATTCAAATAAGAAAGGGAAATCCTATAATAAACTATTTATTATTAGCATTTTATATTCTTCTTCAAATCATATTTCCTGAATGGTTTGCAAAAAATAAAATAAAATGCAAAAATACATACGCACAAAAGGTAGGAGAGCCAAAAGTTTCCTTTCCGAGAAACTCCAGGGACCAAATACCCACTTCTACATATTTGCTGTATTTAATAAGCTCTGTGATGAGATTAAGATAAAAGTAAAAAGAGAATGCAGAAGACTGTTCTCTTGGGTGTAGCCTTATAAAACTATACCAAGGTGGAAAGTGGTATACCTTCAATAAGCATATATTCAGTGGGAATAGAGCTGTGTGACAGCTGCATGGAATTGAAATGGTTGAAAATATTAATTTAGATTCTAAAATCCCTGTTTCAGACTAGAAGCAACTTTCTAAATCTAAACCTTACATTGTTAATAAGCACTGATGACACCACACTGAACAGCTCAGTTTTTTATTACCTATAGGCAGTGCCTTGGCCCTGCTGCTCCTATTCCTTCCTCTGGTATGCTGCATTCCAGCAATTGTACTCTTATAAGCAAGGACCCAGGAAGCCAACAGAGGAGGATAAGGGCATGACATTGTAAATGATGAAGATGGCTGCTGCAGAGAGTAAGGAGCATGAAAGAAAGCACTCTGCTCAGTTAGTTGGACATGAAGGTGTGCTGTCCTGCCTGTAGTGACCTGGTCAGAAGTCGCTGCAGCCCAGGCCCTGTGCAGAATAGCCAGACATCTGAAATTTTATTATTATTTATTATTTATTTATTAATGAGATTTATATTCCGCCCTATCTCCAGCCAGACGCAGGGCGGCTCACAACAGTTAAGAAATATCTAATAAAAAGTTAAAAAATTAAATCCAAATCTCATAATTTAACAGTTAAAAGTACAATTAAGACTAACAGGTTAAAATTAAATTAGAATTAAAACCCCATCAGTCCAGGCCAGCCAAACAAAACAGCCACGTTTTCAGGTTGCGGCGGAAAGAGCAGAGTTCGGGGGCCACCCAGAGCTCCAGGGCAGTTGATTCCAAAGGGTAGGTGCGCCCACAGAGAAAGCCCTCCCCCTGGGGGTCGCCAGCCGACACTGTCTGGCCGACAACACCCTGAGTAGGCCCTCTCTGTGGGAACGCACCGGGCGATGGGAAGCTGTTGTTGGCTGCAGATGGTCCCCCAAATATTCCGGGCCTAAGCCATGTAGGGCCTTATAGGTAATCTTGAAATTGCACCTTGAAATTACAATAGAACTTCTGGATTATTACTATTATTGCCCTCTTTCTACTCCAACTTCAGAAGACACACTTTTTACCTGCTCTGTCTCTCTGTCTGTCTGTCTGTCTCTCTCTCTCTCTCTCTGTGTGTGTGTTTGTGATCTCTGCTTCTGTTTTGTCTTCAGATATCTTATTCCCTAACCCTAGTGGTTGTTTTCACAACTGAGACCAGTAAACCTGTATATGACTGAAGAGTGAGGTGGGTAGATGGGGAAGGTAAAATAAGGTAAGTTCTATGTGTGTGAAACAAAAAAATAAAATGAAATAAAGTAAAATTTTGTCAAGGAAACCGTCTACTTAATTAGATTGAATATGGAGATAGAAACATGCAATGCAGTATTTTGCCCAGAGACACAAAGACAATTTTTAGAAAGAGCACTGGTTAGTTAGCTAATCCAAAATGCCAAAATGAAAAAAAAAAACTTCTTTTAATTTAGAATGGTCAAAAAAAAACACATATATTTAGAACAACAAGTAGAAAAAGAGGATCATTGTGCATTCTACGTGCTGTGCCACTGTGATACGGATTTAGCAAGGAGAAAAGGGCACTCTTCAAAATGTTGTTAGAAAACAAGCTGCTAGATAAGGCCAGGAAAGGGCATAAATACCAACACAAATCTGTACAGATTTTCTGAGAATGTGTCTAGCATTAGTCTTTATGATCACAAGTATTTTTTGTTGGAGGTGCATTGTAAAAAGAAACAGCTTTTCTTTTTACAAACTGTTTTTACAAACAGTTGTTGGTGCTCTCCTTTCTTTCATTATGTCTTCTTTTCTTGTGGTTACTGTCCTTTTCTCTAAGGTTGTTTAATGGCAGTTTTGGCCTTGTGGATGCCACCAGCCTAGCCAGAGCCTGGCAATGCCTTGTCACCATCTCCTTAACAGCTTCTTTTCTGTAACAGTGTGGTATGTAAAAGCCCAATAAAAGATGCATCTTTAAGGCTGCAAATGCAATGAGTACAGATCAGTGGTGGCTTGCTCCTGGTTTGCACCGTTTCGGAAGAACCAGTAGTAAACATTTGTAGTAGTTCGGAGAACCGGTAATAATATTGGCTGACCACGCCCCCAAAACGGTCCCCAGCCTGGTCGCTGCTCGCTTACCCCGCTCATCTCATCAGAGGCTTTTTTATTTTTTTACTTTTAAAAGTAAACCTTTTTGGTCTTCGGCCCAAAAAATGTTTTTAAAAGTAAAAAAAAAAAAAGCCTCTGAGGATTGCACAGCTCAGCTGGGATCATCAGAGGCTTCTAAAAGCATTTTTTTCTGCAACCTCTCTGGCCAAAGAGGTTGTAGAAAAAAAAATGCCTTTAAAAGCCTCTGGCGATCCCAGCTGAGCTGCCTGATCGTCAGAGGCTTCTAAAAGCATTTTTTTTCTGCAACCTCTTAAGGTTGTAGAAAAAATGCTTTTAAAAGTTAAAAAAAAAAGTTGGCCATGCCCACCCAGTCACATTACCCCCCCCCCAAGCCACGCTCACAAAATAAGCCATGCCCACAGAACCAGTAGTAAAAAATTTTAGAACCCACGCCTGGTACAGATACTTGCAGAGTTAAGTCTTTTTATCTCTCCAGGTCTGTGTTTATGTCTATGTCTGATAATTAGTCTATATTAATATTTCCTAATATTTTAATCTATAAAACTGCATCAAGAATTATCTTTTTGCATTTGTTCTTAACTGTATGTTTAACTGTTTTTATTTTCAGTTCTGGAGATATTTTTCATTCTGTTCAAAAGTTCGTCTAGCTAAGTATATCTTGCATATTTTTGATAAATTCCTCAGGAATATTTTTATTGATATCATATTGTTTTATGTTCCATTTTCTTGATTAATCATACTGGGTAACATTGGGAGATATACTACAGAAAATCGTATCTCTGGTAACACTGACAATTTGTAATGGGAAAACAGGAGTTAAATTTCTAGCCTTTAAAATATGCAGACTAGTTGCCTGTGCTATCTTCAAGTTTTTTTTTTTTTTTAATTTCAGAAAGAAGTAATTAATATTTTGCTTTTAAGGAGATTTGAGGGTCCCACTCCTGGCAACATATAGCACAACACTGGAGAATTCTATCATCCACTAACAGCAATTTGACTGATTAAAATCTAACTTTTTGTAAATGTATATTAATTGGGCATTAATATCCTCTGGTGTTCTTATCCTCCAACAGTGCCACAGTTCCTTACCTCTTTTATTTTATTTCCTTTCACTTACCTTGCTGTAAGTTTCCAGATGTACCTCAGTTAGTACCATGAATAGACCTTTTCCCACTTTGTTTGCAGAGTATATAGTCAAACTTCACTGCTATCCATCTGATGATGTTGATTTCAATAAATTTGTTGACCAGGTTCCACACAACTTTCTTATAGATAAGCTATTAAAGTATGGCAATACAGTTGAAGTAGGTTCACAACTAGTTGGTTAATTACATCCAGATGACCAGCATTCATGAATCTGCCTCAATAGGAAGAGTAGTAACCAGTGTGATTTGACTAGGATCTGTCTTGAAGTCAATATTGTTCAACATTTTTATTTATAACCCAAATCCAGGCTAAATATCTGGCTGGCTGTGTGACCAACCATACTAATAAAAACCCCACAACTTCTGATCAAGTAACAAAGCTCTTCTGAGAGAAAACTGACTTAGCTCAAGTGATATTTTTTTCTCCCTCCACCCAAGTATAATCTTTCACAGAACTTCATTCAAGAGCTCTTGAATGCTAGGACTCCATAGAACACTCTTTGAAAATGTTTTATATCTTCAGGAGATAAATTAACATTCCAATTAATACATCAATGTAAGAGGACAGAAAGTAATTCACTTCCATTGTTTCTTTGACCTGTTTTGAAATCTACTTTTAATCTTTGGATTAAAAGATTTAGGAGAGTCATAGAACGAAATGAATTAAGAGTTAATTGGTCATATTATTTTATATATTAGCAGAGGAATTGAATCAATTGATGAAGAGTTATCTCACAAATGAAACATGATATCATATGGTTTGCCATATTTTTTAGTGACTACATTTCTATGCTTACAAATATATTTCTTATAAAATTCAGGAATCTTCCAAGCAATCCCCCAGACTTATTGTTATGGGGGATTTTAACCTGCCATCTGCTGGTGAGATGTCGGAGATGGCTCGGGAGTTCATGGCTTCCATGACAGCCATGGACCTGACCCAGGTAGTTCAAGGCCCCACCCACTTGGGGAATCACACTCTGGACTTGATTTTTGTCTCTGATCAGTGGCTGAATGATCTAAGAATAGGGGATATAGACATCAAGCTCTTGTCATGGTCTGATCATTCTCTCCTTCACATGGACTTTCAAGTCACTTCCACCCACCGCAGGGAGATGGAACCAACCAAATGGTTCCGTCCCAGGCGCCTAATGGACCCTGAAAGGTTCCTGATGGAGCTTCGGCCATTTCCTGAGACTCTGGCTCACAACTCGACTGAGGACCTGGTGGTCGCCTGGGAAGGGCGGCTACTGGGGCCTTGGACCGCGTTGTGCCTTTGCGGCCTCTGACCCGATGCCGATCTCGTCTAGCTCCTTGGTTTTCCGAGGAGCTGAGAGAGATGAAGCGTCGGAAAAGACGCCTGGAGAGCGATTGGAGGACAAGCCGATCTGAATCTGACCGAACACAGGTGAGATCTTATATTAAGACCTACTTAGTGACGATAAGAGCGGTGAAGTCTAGCTACTTCTCCGCTCTTATTGCATCTGCAGAGAACCGCCCAGCTGCGCTGTTTAGGGTGACCCACTCCCTACTTCAGGTGGGGGTATGGGAAGATCCCTTAAAGGGTTGAGCTGAGGATTTTGTACAATTCCTGCATGATAAAGTTGCTCAGATTCGGGAAAGCCTGGACTCCGATTGGGTAGATCCAGAGGAGGAGACGGGGGCAGATCTTGAGAGCGTTATCTGGGAAGAGTTTGACTCTGTGGCTCCTGAGGACGTGGACAGGATTCTGGGCAAGCTTAACACTGCCACATGTTTATACACATGCCGTGTCCCTCCTGGTTGGTACTGGCTTCCCGGAGGTTACACGAGGCTGGCTCCAGGGGATTATAAATGCTTCTCTGAGTGAGGGTGTCTTTCCCGCTGCCTTGAAAGAGGCGGTTGTGAAGCCCCTCCTCAAGAAGCCTTCCCTGGACCCGGCTATATTATCAAATTATCGTCCAGTCTCCAATCTTCGCTTTGTTGCGAAGGTTGTTGAGAGTGTGATGGCGCGACAACTACACCGATACCTGGATGAAGTTGTCTATCTGGATCCATTCCAGTCGGGCTTCAGGTCACGATACAGCACGGAAACGGCATTGGTCGCATTGGTGGATGATCTCTGGAGGGCTCGGGACAGAGGTTGCTCCTCTATCCTGGTCCTATTAGATCTCTCAGCGGCTTTTGATACCATCGACCATGGTATCTTACTGCACCGGCTGGAGGGGTTAGGAATAGGGGGCACCATGCTTCGGTGGTTCTCCTCCTTCCTCTCTGACCGTTCGCAGTTTGTGTTGGCAGGGGGGCAGAGGTCGACCTCGAGGCACCTTATTTGTGGGGTGCCGCAAGGGCAAGTCCTCTCACCCCTTCTGTTCAACATTTATGTAAAACGGCTAGGCGAGATCATCCGTGGTTTTGGGGTGAGTGTTCATCAGTATGCTGATGACACACAGCTATACATCTCCACCCCAGACTACCCCAATGATGCCCTTGCTGTGATGTCCCGTTGCCTGGAGGCCGTGCGGATCTAGATGGGGAGAAACAAGCTCAGACTCAACCCCTCCAAGACCAAGTGGCTGTGGCTTCCGGCGTCCCGGTATAGTCAGCTAGTACCATCACTGACAATAGGGGATGAGATCTTGCTCCCCACAGAGAGGGCCCGCAACTTGGGTGTCCTCCTGGATTCATGGTTATCTTTAGAAGATCATTTGATGGCCGTGGCCAGGGGTAACTTTTATCAGGTTCGCCTGATCCACCAGTTGTGTCCCTTTCTGGATCCGGACGCCTTGCGCACGGTCACTCATGCCCTAGTTACCTCCCGTATGACTACTGTAATGCTCTCTACATGGGGCTCCCCTTGAAAAGCACCCGGAGGTTCCAACTGGTCCAGAACGTAGCCGCGCGGGTGATTATGGGCGCAGCTCGTTACGCCCATGTAACACCTCTCCTACGCGAGCTGCACTGGCTCCCAGTGGTCTTCCGGGTGCGATTCAAGGTGTTAGTTATCACCTTTAAAGCGCTCCATGGCTTAGGACCTGGGTACCTATGAGACCGTCTTTTGCCACCAATAGCCTCCCACCGACCAGTTCGTTCTCACAGGGAGGGACTACTCAGGGTACCATCAGTCAAATTATGTCGACTGGCGACTCCCAGGGGGAGAGCCTTCTCTGTGGGGGCTCCAACCCTTTGGAATGAACTGCCCCCGGAGATACGGAATATCCCTGATCTCCGTGCTTTCTGCCGTGCCCTCAAGACCCTGATGTTCCAACAGGCGGGGCTAAAGATACGAACATCTGAATGATTTTTTAAATGTTATCTAATTCTGGGTTTTATTTAATTGACTAAACTAAGTAATAATTTTAATTAGCAATTTTATGATGTTTGTGTGTCTATATTTTTCTTGACTGTACACCGCCTTGAGTCCTACGGGAGAAAGGCGGTATAGAAATATAATAAATAAATAAATAAATAAATAAAATAAATAAATAAATTTTAAGCACCTCACTGCTGAGATTTTCTTTTACAATATGCATTTCTAATGAGTTCTCAGTGGATATCATTTCTGATACTTACTGATAAGATTTTTTAAAAAAATCTGAATGTCCATATTTTAAATTCCTTGCTATTTCAGGAGACCATGAAGGTTAGTCCTAATATATTTATTTTTTTATTAATATCTATATAGCTGCCCATCTCACAAGAAGCGACTTTGGCAGTATATTTCATTTGATGTGGAAGAATGTCATCTTTATTTACAGTTGCTTCCCCAGTGCTAGCATCACCTCAGCTCCACTCAGATCATTAGACATTATATTCTCATAGGAACATGAACTCTACTATTAACTGTGCATGCAAGGGATCTAGGTTGCACACTCCTGCTGCTGCTCCCTGTCTGTGGAAAAATTGTCTTCCATGAAACTGGTCCCTGGTGTCAAAAATGTTAGGGATCACTGCTCTAAACTTCAAGTTGATTTTAAGAAAGAAAACTGATACTCATAATTTTTATTACACATTATAATTTAGACTGTGATAAACTGGGAGATAACCAAGCACTTTCAAAACTGAAATATAAAAACTGAAATATAAATTTCCCCTAAAATCTGTAAACACTAAGACAAAATCTAAACTTCTTCTCAGATCTGGATCAGAGTTAAAATGTATAACTGAGTGTAATTAGCATGCTTATAACACCTGTTATAACGATCTGCATTAGTTGATGACCTCTTCAAGTGGGTTCATGTAGATGTTGACTAAGAGTGGTAAAAGAGTCAAATCTTGTGGCAGGCCACAAGGGAGAACCCTAAGGATAAACCTTTTTTTTCTGCCTCCAAAACTGGAAGCACCAACCTGAATTTAGCAATGTAATCAAACAATAACATCAGGTGATGTTTCTGAAATAAAGTTTTTGAAACAGTAGATATTGAAAATGAATTAAGAAGCAAGTGGGTAAGCAAAGAGAAACTTTGAATGCAATTAAAGGGAAGTTAATCTTGAAAATACTTACTACTATATCGTATGATGAGGGCTGGAAATGTAAAATCAGTGACCATGTGGAAAATTCAGTGTGAAATTGTTGAAACTATATGAGAATTCACATTGAAGTTGTGGGAATTATGTCATTCTGGGCTCTACATTATTACATAGTGGCCTATAGATGCTATTATATTGATAACTTTTCCTTATAACCAGACTTCCTTCCCATAAGGGAATTAGTAGTGTTTCATAAGCAGCTGATTGTGGAATTCTTGGTACTCTCTGAGCTTGGTTGTTTGCTTGCAGATATTTCATTACCCAGGTTAATAATATCATCAGTGCAAACAAAAAGTTCAGACAGCACCAAGAACTCAGTAGTTCAACCCCAAGTGACACATATTGTCTTCTCTAGGAGCAGATTATTTAAAATAAGACTCATTGAATAAAGTAGGAAGTCCTCATTTAGCTGGTTATATTTATTTGTCGTATTAATCTGAAGGGGAAATATTTCCCAACTAATTTCTTTAAAATGAGTGATGAAAGTGTAGATATTGAGGCCAAGCAGGTACTGCTTTCTATTTAATTGGGTAGAGGAAGAGGGGAGGACAATTTACAGTTATCTCCCACCTGGCTTTGAACAATGATGTATATTGGGCCACTTTTTTTTAAGAGAAAGTCAAACACATTATTATATGATCAGTGTATCAGTTTTTCCATGAAGAAACATGAGAGTAGTCAGCAGCAGAAGACAATTTGTCAAGTTACGGCAGTGGTCTACTCATATCATCCTTAGGTCTGCCACTCATAAGGATAAGAGCTTACGGATCCTTGCTGAGAATCAAATATCCCCCATAATCACAGGATCAACTGTATATAATTGAAAAAATGATTACATTTCATTACATATGGGTTCTTCAAATACTGTGGAACTTACCTATCTAAAAGCATGATTAGTTCTACAGGTATTATAAAGGTGTTTGTTGTATTTCATTTTGCCACTGAAAGCTAGCACATTATGTATGTTGTGCTTGCTATTTCCATCCATTCACATTTTTTTTAAAAAAACTTTAATATTATCCCTTCTGTGCTTGTTTGCATTGCTAATATCAGTAGTTAATGCAAACAAGCAGTTACACTAGATAATTACTCAGCCATAACCAAGCCAAGTGGATTTTTTTCTTTCTTTTTTTCATTATGAAGTAAATTAACATAAAATATGCACTGTAGCAAAAAGCAAAACAAAATTAAACAGATGTTCCTGCCTACACTTCAATGGGCAACAAGTATTAAAGACAACTGTAAGAGCTTAATAGATGATAGCTCACAGAGGGCAGTCTCATTAGTGGATGTACATTTATTTGTGTACCTCTCTGTGTATATATGTGCAAGGACATGTATGCATGTGTGTGTGTTGATTTGAATGTTTTTTTAATTTTTTAAAAAATTATTTTACTTCTATGCCACCCATCTCACGATGCAACACTGTATGAAAACTATTCCCCTGTAATGTAACATCTAATAGATTATTTTTATTATCCAGTTTAAAAACCTGCTATATATCTAGTTAAAACCTGTTATATATCTAGTTTGTTACATATTAGCCTACTGTTAATAACTTGCACTACTCTTACTCATTAAACATTCTTGCCAATTTTTTCCCCTCACAAGTACATTTTCTTTGGTTCATCTACATATATATAGTGTCTACACTAT
Source organism: Pantherophis guttatus (assembly GCF_059756535.1). Classification (NCBI taxonomy): domain Eukaryota; kingdom Metazoa; phylum Chordata; class Lepidosauria; order Squamata; family Colubridae; genus Pantherophis; species Pantherophis guttatus. The sequence goes on from NC_142068.1 coordinate 49,838,139, forward strand.
TTTTTTTTCTTTCCTCTGCTGATTGGCCTTTTCATTTAATCCCCAAACCTTTCTGTTCCTTGTTGTTCATAGAGATCTTTCATTCTATTTCTGGTTGGCCACATGTGACTCAATCTAACTATACAAGTGAAAATAAGGAATCATTAAGTAAAATCTGTATTGGTAGAATTATTTCAATAGGTATTTCAGAGCAATAACATATACAGTTTTATATTTCAATAACCTTTCTTTTTGTTTAGGAAAGTAAATATCAGTTTATTTATGTCTTTTTATTTTCCCCTGTCTTTTTTTATTATTATTATTTGTTATCAAGAACTCAAGGCAGCAAACTTACCTAATACTCCTTTCTCTTCCTATTTTCCCAACAACCCTGTAAGAATTGAGCTGAGAGAGAGTGACTTCACCTAGGAGACTTTCAAGGCTAAGGCAGGACTAGAATTCACAGTTTTCTGGTTTCTAGCTTGGTGCCTTAAACAAAACTTTTTGGCACCAGTGACTGATTCTGTGGAAGATAATTTTCCCATGGCCTGGGGTGGGATGGTTTCAGTTTCACTCACTCACTTGCCACTCAACCAGTTTCATGGAAGACAATTTTTCCAAGTCTTGGGGGCAAGGGGATGATTTTGGTTTTGCTCGCCTGCTCCTCACCTCCAGCTGTGCAGTCTGATTCCTAACAGACCACAAACCAGTACCACACTGTAGTCCAGGGGTTGTCATCGGCTTTAAACGACTACATCAAACAGGCTCTCTTTGTTTGATTTGCGGTTTGCTTTTTTTCCATTCTTTTACATTGAGTGAACATATATCAGCAGAGGAAATTTTTTGTTTTAACACCTACAGTGTCTTCTAAGAAGCTAGTTCCATGATGTAGAAGGTACATGCAGATAAATAAACTCTGTAAAGACCATTACATCAAGACATTATAAATTATTTGAAGGTTCCAATAATGACTTCATGTAAAAGTGCGACAGCATAAACTCCATGGTTAAATAAACTAATGTCATAAGAACCCATATATCCCATCTCAACTGCCAGGCATTTTTCTAACAGACTATTTAATAATATCTCCAACTAGTACAAAAACATAAAGCCTTCTATGCATATTTAAATTTACACAAAGTGCTATCTTGCTTGTTGAAAACATAATAAATAATTTTATAGGATACTTAATAGGGCAAACTGACATTAATAAATGAAACATTATTAAAAACTACCTTGAATTATCCCAAATTAAATTTAATTTTCAGTGTAATAAATATTGAGAGACTCTATTCTGTACTAATATTTTATAATGATGTTTATATAGCTATTTTAATAAACTTTACAGGAAGACTTTTCCAGTTTTTATATAGAACCATTTTTATACTATTGAGCTGGAATTCTTTTTGCTTTCTTTTGACCAATTCTGCTACCAATAATTGAATCATATTTTGTTTATATTTATATCTGCAGAAATAAATATGGCTTGCCTGTCTGTTATGTTACAGATGCTGTTTATATTTTTATTTATACAACAGAGTCATATATTTGTGTTTAATTTTAAAAATGAAGATTGAATATTGTATAATTGAAAATATACTATTATATTTCAGTATGCGCATTTGGTACTTACAGAATGTTAGAGGAAAGCAAAAGCAAGTTTGTGTTAGAACAAACTTAAAAATAAATACATAAACTTGTTTTGGTTTCAAACATTTTTAAACCCTCTCCCTCATACAGGGAAGTGATGAACCATGAAACTTGTTACAATCCAAATATTCTTCTTATAGATTCACACACAGTGTATCAAACCAGATCCAAAGGTGAAGAGTATATTATGATGTCACAATATGTATTCCATCATTTTGGAATTATTGTAGTTACGAACAAAAACTTCTTTCCTTATAACAATTTTTTTTTCCTAATTTTGAAGGTACCTAATATGGCAAATTTTTAGAATGACATTATTATGATTGGAAACATGGACAGTCAAAAATTAAGACTGGGTTTTGTACTTTTGTCCATTTTTCCAATACTTCTCAAGGACCTTGGATAGGCAGATGCTTTTAATAATATGAAAGGTTAATCATCCCAGATGTAAGCTATTCAATAAACCTTGCAATTGTCTGATGATGAATTTGCTGTTGTTAATAATTATTATTTATAGCAAATATAGTAAATAACAATATAGTTTTATACTGTTAGCTATTATGTAAATTAAGCATTACTTACATACCATAAGGAAATGATGTCTATTTGGAGAGTAGGGATTCAAAATAATAATTCAATGAGATACTTTTGAAAATCTGTCCACATATTTCTCTTTGTCACAGTTTCTCCAAGTGCACAGAAGCAGACTATTGACTGCTGGAATTGCAAGGTTTAAATGTCCTTAGGTATTTTTTTTTAAGGCAGTAGTTACAGGTGATAGCTCTTTTTATTCTCTGACAAGGAGTGAGCATCTCTAATTTGATTTTTTATGTTTGAGAGAAGAACAAAACTGAGAAAATGTCCTTGTGTTGACATGAGTTATTTACTGAATTTCTGGAGGCTTAAAACATATTTGATGCTGAGTTTGTAGCATTTGTAACAATAACTCAGTAATAAAGCCTTAATGTTGAATTCTCAATAGAATTAATATATTTATAATTTCACCAATTTCACTAAGGTACGACTATAAAGCAGGTGTATATGAAATCCTCTGAAGTCTGCTACTGGTTCTGTGAATCTGCTACCCAATCTGCTACCTACTGTCTGTGCTAAAAAAGGAACATTTGGAAGCCTCCGAGTTTGCAAAGGTAAGTAGAACAGCAAGGGGGGCGGGGAAATCGCTCCAAGCGATTTAGAAAGCAAGAAATCTGAGGATTCTAGCTAATATAAATCGCGCGTCGCAGCTGACTGTCGCCCAGCTGATCGTCAGAAATACCAGTTCACCTGAACTGGTAGCATTTTTTACTACTGGTTCAGGAGAACTGGTCCGAACCAGAAGCATTTCACTCCTGGTGTATATGACAAGTATGGCATGTATATATTACTTCATATTTGAAAACAAAAAGGTCAGAATGCATCAGAGTGCAACATCTGACCAAGACACATTTGGTTTATGAAGTTGCAGACAGATGGTAGATTTGTAGCCCACTGCAATGCAAGACACCTTTTTTGCTTTCAAGTATGAAGGGCTGGACAATCAATGTGAAATGTCTAAAAATGTAAAAAAATTTCAGGGAAAAATAATAATAAAATATATTTTTTTTGCTTGCTCTGAAAAATCAGACTGACTTCCTCCAATGAAATATTTTTATTTTAGAATAATAAATATAATAATACATGAAGTGCACACATCACTGTCCAATCCTTTGGACTTGAAAGCAAAATAAGGGAATTGGATTTGAGGGAAGTACTTCAATGCTTTTAATACATTTTGTTAGTTGAAAACCATGTTGCAAAATCCATCTGATATTTTTGCGAGGAGGAAGAGGAGGAGGAGGAGGTGGAGGAGGTGGAGGAGGAGAAGGAAAGTTACAGTGTTTATCAGCTTGTCTATTTCTGACTTTTTATCTAGAGATTCATGAACTTTGTCTTAACTAGGCCTCAAAAATAGAAGAACCCAATTTTTTTTAAAAAAAAGCTTAGCAAAGATTTTGATGTAAATTCAGCTGGTGATTGTAATTACTGTCGGACAGTTAGAGTTACAGTTATATTTTATAAATATAGAACACATCATGCTGTCCACTCCATATATTCCTACTTGGGATACTGTGATGTACATGCAAAAGGCCATGTGCATGTCACATCTTGTTCTTCCTTTCTTCCCCCAAAGATACCCATGCCAAGCATGTATGAATAATCAGAGTTTTATATGTTTAGGATTGAGCAAAGTGAACTTTGATCAGGAAATAGTGGTGTAGAAATGAACAGTATATATATTTTAGTTCAGTATTTTTGTTGCATAGCATGCTTTCAGCATGAAAGAGAGAGAATGCTGTGGATTATCTACTGAGACACAGATGGGAAGCCAGCAATTTATGGTCTACAAGCAGGGACTTTGCAAGAACTTAGAGACAGCCTTTGTTCAAAACATGAAAAAAGAATGTTGTCAGTTACAGTTAGAGAAGAAAAACTGAGTTTTGGGGGATGTTTGTGTTTAAACATTTTATTTGCATAAAACTGTGCATTTGATTCACTTAATAGCCAACTTGTAAGTACCTGCAGCAGCTGGATAGTTGGATGAAGCTGAACATGGCTAAAATCATATTCTTCTTCAATTCTTCAACAAGTCTCTATAGCTTTGTTTAGCCTGTACACCATCTGTCACTTGTCATCTATTATTTATTATTTTCCTGATCTGCATTTCAAGCAATGGAAATTATACCTAGAACAGTGAATGAGTCCCTGTGTATTCTTAAAAAGCAGAAAATAAAGAAAGTTGTTCTGGATCAGACCTAGGGCCCATTGTTAGTAATATCCTTTTAGCAACAATGTAAATAAAAATGAAATAAAAACTTTCCATTATAGATATTAGCAGCTATTATTTAGAGGTTTAGTAATGTCAGTTGTGAACTGTAAAAAACAGATCACCAGATGGCAGTTTTTTTAAAAAAATATTTGCTGCCATCCAGTGGTCATCCCTCCTCCTTGCCAATTTATGGCAGCCATATCTAACTATAATTCATTGTTAATATTTACTTTTATCATTTGTTAATACCCATCCTTGAATATAGTATCTTCTTGATTTTGGTCCATATTTTAATACCATCTATTCAAGTGACCATTTGCAATGAAGGTATCAAGATTTTTAATTTTTCATAGATTTTATTGATCAAAATCTATAGTTGTTGGCCAAGAATTTCCATTAATTTTATTTTATACTCTTAAGTGTTATTTCTTTTTTCTTTTTCTGTGCTGTCGATGTCAACCAAACCTCACTTTCCAACACAGATTTGTGCTTTGTAAATGGTATATTGTAAATCTAATTTATTTTTCTTTTTGCTTTATTTCAGTCAAAATTAAATATGGACATCTTTGGTTCAGACTGAGAATATAATATGTGGGAAAAGACATTTCATTCTTTCTTCACCATCTGTGATTTTCTACCTAATAGCTGCCTACAAATGATATAGCTTCAAGGCCAGACTGATGTCTGCAAAGGGGAATAAAAATTGCACTTGATAGCCAAATCATTTCGACTGTGTGAAACCTAAATAACAGTGTTGTCTTATGGATAAAAGAAACATTTCCACAGAATAAAACTACGATAAAGTCCAACATAAAGCAGGTCCATTCTAAAGGTCTGGCTCTGCTTCACTTTTAGATTTTGAATATAACATGACATATATAGTTCCAGTTTCTCCCTGTAAGAGAATGACAATTTGTTGTGGCCAAGAGTTCAGAAACCTGTAGACATAATATATATAGTCAGTACATTTCTTACAGAAATAAAAGAAGAGATAATTTTGAATCTTTTTTAGAGATGGCAATGAAGAATGTATCATAGGATTTCTAATTATATGACCTCAAGTATGATTCAGAGTTTCCACTGAATGTATTCCCTAGAACATGGGTTCAGGATCACAATAATACCTTAAACCATGAACCATCAGAATTTAGTTCACACACACACAGACACACACTTTAAAACTTAAGAAAAAAAATCCAAATCATTTGCCTTTCAATTATCAGATAAGATTATCTTTCCAGCTGTCATTATCATTATTCAAAAATTTGTATTGATCACTCTCAAGGGGGTAATGCGTTGATCACAATAGATGGGGGTAATCTACTTTTGTTAAATGGGCGGGGCAAATGACAATGGTCCAAAAAATCATTTTTATTGATGAGAATTTTTAAAGTTTTCTCAGATATGATTGGATGGTTTAGGGTGATGTTGCTACCAAAATATCAGATGTCAATAAATTATCAAACTTACTATACATGGCTTTCATAAAGCCAAAATGTTATTATTTTTTAAAGTAGACATCAATACTTATGTTTTTTATCTAATAAGGAGGAATTCAATTACAGAAAGTTTCTTATGATTGAAAGATGAACTGTGGATAGGAAACAGATGGCTGAAACTACTTTAAATTTTTTTTAATTAAATTATTTCCAGCCTATGAGTAATCATTGTGATATTTCAATTTTAAGAATAAAATAGTTGAAACCATCACATGAAGAGAAATGAGGAAGGCTAATATGGACTATAACTTTTACAATGCTTACTTTTATGAATCATTCTCAATTCTGCACATGTAAATTATTATATTAGTTGAAAGTGCCAATATGAGTGTCTATAGAGTAAAAATCACATCTCACATTGAGTCCACATTAATCTGAGGATATAATTTCAAAGTAGACATATATATTCGCATGGATTTTTAAAGTATTTAATAACTGTCAAATCCTGTCACAATTTCCCTCAAGTTTGGTTTCAGACATTCACATGGCAGTCTTTCCAATTTTATTTGGTGTTTTTTAAATTAATTTTAGCAGCAAACTATTTCACTGTTGAGCTATTATTGAAAACTCATTGTTTCTTGTCAATAACTAGAGTACACTGTAAAGATTAATCCAACAGGTATTTTATTGCTGAAAGGGAAATATTGTAAAAATATATTTTAAATCACATTCAGGCAAAGCAGATTATATTATTAAACCCACAATTTTAATAAAATGCAACTGGGAGATTTGCAAAGAAAAACATGACCAGCAAATAAGTCCAACAAATGTGAATAACCTTGATACTGTATGTTTGTGGAATACAGCTAAAATTATCCTCTGGGTTGTGATCAGTTTTGAGGATAATTTTCTGAGTCATGACCCTATAAAATCATTTGTTTAACTGTAAAATATCTTGAAAGTCCCAAAGCTGTTCTTTTGTCATCCATAAGTAATGGCACACAAACTACAAGTTCTCCCTTTTCACAACTTTGAATATTCACCATTGACCCATTACTTACTTACTTATGGTACTTACTTACTTACCTATTTGGCTTATAGTCTACTTCAGGTGCTAACTCTGACAGGCATACTATTCTCCAATACATATCTGGGATTAAAAATTTATGGCCAAATAAAAAATTCTTGTTAGAGTTACACCTGCAGAGCTTCACACATCTCAATTAAACACCACAGCTAATTACTCCCCCAAGAGATCCTATAGATTTGTCTTTGGTCAATTATGGTACATAGCAAATATGACCTCTTACTTGCTTCCATATGTGGATTATACACATCTGAATCCTGTAATAAATTATGCCAAATATTATTTATTTATTTACATTTCTTGGCAGAGTTCAACTCCAGTGAACTCTGGCTAGTGCACAGAATTAAAAAAGACATAAAACAGCAAAAGAAATTAAATCAATAGGCAGCTTGGGCTAAACTGCTCTAAAAACCAAATCCATCAAACAAAACAGGGGCCATTAAACAAACAGCAAAACCTCAACCCCAGGTTTGGGACCATGCCCAGATTTTCAAAGCTTTCTGGAGCCTTTGGAACATAAGTCAAATGTCCCACTTGGGAAGCAAAGCTTCATTTTTATGAGTTCAAAAGCCTTACCGTATTACATCAGTGCTGAGAAATGTATCAACATCTGAAGATTTTGAATGCTCATTTCACTCATTGGCAGTCATAAAGACTATGTCCCCTGCAGAGAGAACATATTTGGTCTATCTGAAATTTTCTTTTCCTCCTTCAAGGACTATCAGAAGAACATGACCCAATGGAGAATTCTCACTAAAAATGTTTTAGAATCAAGGTTCTCCTGGACAAGGTTATTATAAAATTTTGATTTGAATTGAATTGAAATTTAAGTTGAATGAGTTAAGTAGTGGGTTTCAGCAGGTTCTGATCAGTTCTGGAAAACCGGTACCGGAAATTTTGAGTAGTTCAGAGAACCGCTAGTAAAAATTCTGACTGGCCCTGCCCCCATCTATTTTCTGCCTCCCAAATCCTAGCTGGTAGAGAGGGAATGGAGATTTTACAGTATCCTCTCCCTGCCACGCCCACCAAGCCATGCCACCAAGCCATGTCATGCCCACCAAGCCACGCCCACAGAGACGGTAGTAAAAAAATTTGAAACCCACCACTGCCCTACATGCCCAGAATAGCATAAGTCAATCATTTTTTTCTTCCAGACATCCAACAGAAGAACATAAATAACAGTACTGAACCATGACTTTAACCCCATTTATGTTGTTAGCTATCTTTTCTGCTTTTCTCCAGAAGTTCAGTACTGAAATCAAAAGGGGATTTATTTATAAGGAAGAAATGCATAGCTGCCTGATGATTATAGTAGGTGCACCTCTATGTGATATAGGGTTTCCTGCCTAAGCAGGGGCTTGGCTAGAAGACCTCCAAGGTCCCTTCCAATTCTGTTATTCTAAGCGTCTGAAAGAAACACTAATTTGAATCTAAGAGGCAAGAGATGGAATCAAGCAAGTTATTATCCATAATAATATTCCAGTTTTATGCCAGTAATAAATCAACTCAGCTACTGAACAGAAAGAATAATGTGATTTATTACGAGTGGTGCAAAGATCCTCTGATAAAAATGTCTGTTGTGTGTATATCTGAACTTATGAGAAACAGTCAAACCTTCTCTTGAACTGGTGCCCTTCGTATCTTTTGCAGCTATTCAACCAAATAGTTGAGTATTATAACATATTCTCCAAACTTTCTGGAGTTGGAGTTATGGGATCAGAGTTTTAAAAAAGCAAAGGGGGAAAAAAAGAGAAAAGTATATTGTATGACTATGCTCTCATTTACAGAACCTCCTTACTGTGACCTGAGGATGCCCCATTTAATAGTTGCTGAAGTCATATTCACATTTGAACCTCCATTTCATACCCAGCTCATTGCTGAAGGAGACTGAAGCATTGCTCTCCAGTTCACCCAAAGGTGACTCTGGACAGCTTACAACATTTAAAAAATCCATCATATAATAAAAACCTGTTGTTGTTTTTTTAAAAAAACCTATTATACTCCCTTACCTCCCCTCCCCCACATGGCAGCTAATCAAATTAACCACTTGATTGATTCCGTCTCCATTCGTGGTTCCCAGGCTCACTGACAGAATCATGTTTTTATGGCCTTTCAGAAAGCAGTGGGGTGGGAGCCAACTGTACCTTGGGGATGAATGATGTTCTGTAAAGAACCGGCCACCAATGAGAAGGCACTTTTTCGTGTTCCCGCCAGATGATAATCCCTAATCAATGGGATGAATTGAAGGAATTGAATTCACATCTATTTTTGATGAAAAGGTATTTATAAAGTGACTATCAATACTGATTTGCATATGATCATCATGCTATGAATATAACCTAGCTAGCTGTTTGGCTTCAAAGGTTCCTACTTAGTTATCCTATTTGAATATTTGTATATCATTGTCCTTCATTCCTGATTGTAACAAACAATCAAGTATGCTATCAGTATGAAACAATGAATTAGACGTGCATCTTACCTACATTACAGCTGAAATATATATTCATTTTTTCTTAAATTTATTGCCAATTAAAGCTGAAAATATTAGCAGGCATTTTAACTAGGCCCTGTAGGATAATGTAAGTCAAGAAGGTTCTAGGAAATGAATGATTTTGCAATCATGGCACTTTCATTGTTTCTGAAATGAAATGTCACAAATCACAGAGAAAATTCATTCACTTGTTATTAGTAAAGATGATCTTTGCTGTGGCTATCTAACATAGGGCTGTTTGGGGGGAAAAAAACAATGGACTTGAACACAATATATTTACAGGATAGAGAGTTTATATTATATTGTTATTCTTGTCATTGGTACAAGTTCTTACTGTGTATTGTTCCCTCTTAGCTTTTAATGTTCCTGAGAAAATTTAAAATAACATTTTAATAATAATATATGTGGGGAGAACACTATGTTCAAATTTCATTTCAGCATATTTTCTCACCTGAACCTTTAAAATATAAATATGAAGAAAAACTTTGTTCTATTATTAAAATATTTTCTGCATACAACCTTCCCTCGCCCCATAATATAGTTTGTTCTTAAAACTGTATTTATTACTTCAAGTGCTGAATGAAGGATTGCTGGATATGATTGGGGGTGGGGGTATCTATTATAGAAAGAACAGTTTCCATGACCGGATGAATTCTTTGTGGCATTTGGAATTGATTCTACTGAAGAGATGCTAAAGAAAAGGTATATTTAAAAGTCAATAGAAAATACGATACAAAAATACCAAGTCTATTCAAACTGTTTGAAAACTTCAAGACCAGGTAATAGCCTAAGGGTCAAAGACATATAAACTAGATATAAACTATAGTTTTATAATTATATTGCAACTGTTCGAAATTCTAGATTCTGTGCTGTTACCTGTTACCTGTTTTGAAATATTATTTCAGAATGACTTTTTCACATCTCTATCTACTTCTGTAGTTTGAAAAATGCTTCTATTCACTAAATAAGCAAATTGGAAAGTTAGCAGGTGATTATAAGAGGATTTCCTTTGAGGAATATGTGGGGAATGGGGATTTCCCTAATACCTTTTGCTTAATCAAGGGCAAATTCTTAACCTATAGGCAAAAATGAATAATAGTCTTTCAACTGGTGGTATCAAGCAAAAGTGAAAACCATTGAAAGACTCTGCAATAGAGAGTTGCAAGGTTTGTAGCAGATTTTTCTCCCTTTGAAAAGAATTTGGCATATATCTGCAGAAAGATTACAGTTGTGGCAGCCCTTAAATTAAAAATATAAAATTATTGAAGTATAGGAGCAAAGGATGATTACACTTTGGCAGATGATAAATGGTCAGAGGATAATAAGTAAGAAACATAAAATATTCTGTAGTACAGAAATCCAAACACTATTCAAACTCTTGGAAGTGAAGCAATCTCTAAACATTCCTGGGAAGTGAAAAGTAGAGATTTTTCCATAAAGGACAGAGAAGAAGACTAAGAGAAAAGTCACAATAACTGATGATTCCATACTATAAGGAACTGAAACAAAGCAGCTTATGAAATGTACTATCTTCTAGTATCAGGTATGTCACTTAACATTTTCCAAGATCTATCAAGCCCACTGATACTATCTTTGCTGTTAATACATGACAAATTTTATGGCAGTTAAAAAGAAGAAGAAGCAGTAGTCTAGGAAAGACTTAAATTAGGATTAATTTAATAATTATGATAATGGAATGACAGTCATGATAAACTAAAGTAACAGAAGAATACAATTTGTTCAGAAAAAAAAGAAGCACTGGAAAAAAGAAAGTATTGGACAAGTGGCGGAAGTCAATTTGTGTTCAAAATATCAACATCTGCTCAGAAATCAAAATGGCTGAAGACGGCAATGCTGTTGAGAGAATAGAAGACAGAAATACAGTTCAAGAATCAAGGTTAAATAAATGGTCTGAAGATAGCAAGATGAAATATTTTGTTTCATGTAGCAAACAAAAATAAAATTGTAACATAAGGCATTAACCTGATTTATTAATGATAAAAATGGAATAGTATTTGAATGCAAACTGAGTATGAATTAAGAAGGTGATGTGCATGGGAAAAAAAAGACAAGTGAACTGAAATAACAGAAATAAGATTTCAAAACCACTAGAAGCAATAATTCCAATTCTTTCTCCCGCTGCTAGACTTTAGAACTGGACCTCAGACTTCAATAGCAATAGCAATAGCACTTAGACTTATATATACCACTTTGCAGTGCTTTACAGCCCTCTCTAAGCAGTTTACAGAGTCAGCATATTGCCCCCAATTATCTGGATCCTTATTTTACTGACCTCGGAAGGATGGAAGGCTGAGTCAACCTTGAGCCGATGAGAATTGAACTGCATAAACAGAGGGATAGAATCAAGATCACATGAAGTGTTAATACCACTTTATAATGCCTTGGTAAGGCCACACTTGGAATACTGCATCCAGTTTTGGTCGAAATGGTGTAAAAAAGATTTGAGGTTCTAGAACCGTGATGGCAAACCTATGGCACGGGTGCCACAGGTGGCACGCGGAGCCATATCTGTGGGCACGTGAGTGTTGCCCTAGCTCAGCTCCAGCGCGCATGTGTGCATCGGCCAGCTGATTTTTGGGCCTTCCGGGCACACTGGAAGTCAGGAAATGGGCCATTTCCGGCCTCCGGAGGGCCTCTGGGGGGGTGGGGAAGGCTGTTTTCACCCACCCCAGGCTCCAAGGAAGCCTCTGGAGTCTGGGGAGGGTGAAAAATGGGCCTACCGGGCCCACAATTAACCTTTTTGCCATCATGTGCCAAAAGCGGGGGTAGTGCTGGGGGAGAGGATCGGGTGTGCATGCATGGGGATGCGGGGTGTGGGGGGGCATTGAATTATGGGAGTGGGCACACGCGGGCACAACCTCCCATGCTCCCCATGCTTTTGGCACGCGATGGCAAAAAGGTTAGCCATCACTGTTCTAGAAAGAATGCAGAGGAGAACAACAAAGATGATTAGGGGACTGGAGGCTAAAATATATAAAGAACAGTTGCTGGAATTGGGTATGTCTAGTTTAATGAAAAGAAGGACTAGAGGTGATATGATAGTAGTATTCCAATATCTAAGGGATTGCCACAAAGAAGAAGGAATCAACCTATTCTCCAAAGCACCTAAAGCAAAGCAAGAAGCAATGGATGGAAACTAATCAAGGAGAGAAGCAACCTAGAACTAAGGATAGATTTCCTGACAGAAGGAACAATTAATAAGTGGAACAACTTGCCTCTAGAAGATGTGGGTGCTCCAACACTGGACATTTTTAAGAAGATTTAAGACAACTATTTGTCTTAAATGGTATAGAGTTTCCTGTCCAAGCAGGGGGTTGGACTAGAAGATGTCCAAGGTCCAATTCTGCTATTCTATAATTCTGTAATGGTGTGTTGTAACTGTCAGGAAAAGTGGAGTAATGCAACAAAAACTAAGGTTTGCAAAACTATACTAGAAAGTATGTAGGTAAGCAGGACTTGCACATCCAACATTACTTTATTGTTTTAATATGCATCTAATTTTCCCTTCATTAGAATGGAAAATTAAACAGCAGTTTAAACAGCATCCTACTGAATTAGATAATAAAATTAAAATAGCTTTCTGAAGAACAATATTTTGATTCTTTTCTAAAAGAAATAGCAGGGATTAAGCACAGTTTCTGAAAAAAAATATTCTGTAGTTTGAACAAAAAATCTCATCTGCTTTATTTTTGTTTTTAAAGATTATTGATATCGTCTTTGTCCAGTTCATATTGTTCATATTGAAATGTGGGTATTACAATTGCTACCTCGGTTGTTATGTTTGCTGTAGCCCATCTGTAGACTCAAATATACTTTAAGTACAACAGGAAATACAAAAATTAATAAAAGTATATTTAAAATCATAGTAATATACCCATTGCAAAATAATAAGAATTTCAAAAATTTATCCATGTACATTGCTCTTATTTCTGATGAATACTGGTAACCAAGATAGAGAGGAAAAAAAGCCTATAGATAAAGATACAGTGGCTTCCAGATAAAGAGTATGTTTACTTTCAAAGGAATTTAAAAATAATTCTGATGAAAATGTCTGGAAGTCATTTAAACTATTCTAAACATTTGAAAAATGCAGTTTGGTGTTTGCATATTTTTCCTACACTTTTATATTTATTTCTCTAATTCTTTAGTTTATGGTTTATTTCGTTAATACAATTATTTTTAGCTAAATATCTCAATATTTTACTCCAAAAGATTTGCTTCCTATGCCAGTTAAATTTATTACCCTACAACATGCTAATGGGCACTGACTTGGTTGGCTTTAAAGGAGAATGATAAACATGCAGAGGACAGATATATCAACACTTACTGGTTTTGGAGATTCATCATGACCCTCAGATTGGTAGCAATGTCAGTTGCAAGGGAACAACAGAACATTTCCATCTGCTGCTTTGGAGCGTCCCAGATACATTGAGTTGACCATTGTGAAAAACAAGATGCTGGAATAGGTGGTGCTTGCTTGATTCAGCAGGTTATTCTTGTATTTGCATGGGAAACTTAACCTAGAAGCAGTTGGTTTCCGCCATTTCCCCATGACTTTGCCTTCATCTCACTGCAGCCCATGGGTGAGAGAGGTTCATTAATCTTATATTGTGTCGGTAAGTTTTTTTTCTCCTTATTCTGATTCTGTACAAGAACAGCTTCAAGAACTATACAATCCATTAGATTTTGTCACTTATTACTTTAGAGTTAAATTAAATGCAGAGATTTAAAACAGAATCAATACAGTCAAGATGGAGATCAACAATAGGGACAACAAATATCATGCCTATGTAGTTTTTCATTAAGTCGAGGATGGACAGATAACTCTTGAACTCAACAGTAATGGCCATGCATTGTTTTAAAAAGAACCATATTAAAAGAATTGCTATAAATCATCTTGAAATGTTTAATAGAATTGATAAGGATCCATTGACTGTAATGGTCTGCCAATCTTGAAATGACATAGAGGCTGACAACACAGATTTGATATACTTTGCCTATTGTCACTTATGGGACAACAGAAATGTTCTCATTAGTTATTGTGTGAAAAGAACATATTTTAACAACATTAGCACTAAATGGAGAAAGGAGACATTTGGTAAGAACTAATACGCAATATTAGACCCTACAGATACAGAGGATAATATCAGTTGTTTGTTCTTAATATCCAGGATTCAAGGTAAACAATAAGACAATGTCACTTCCAAAAACATATGTGCAACCAACCAATATAACCCATAAGCATAGATAATAATCCTACTATGTATTCAAAGACAACGTTGGTTCAACAGGGTGTTATAGCTAATTGCCATAATAATAAGAAAGCACGACCAAGAGAAAAATCACACCCATCAATATTGACAAGGCAAGGTATAGAATATAAAAAGAGAGCAAATCCTACATCCACTAGCCCTGATGATGTTACCTAGTTGAGTGATGAAATGTCTGCAAGCAAACAGCCAAGCTCAGAAAAACCAAGAACTTCAGACCTGAGCTACATATATTCTCTTCTACTGGATAATAATAAGAGTGATGAGAAGAAGCTGTGAAAGCTTCTTCATGGAAGCTTGGAACCCAGAGACTGGTTCTAATAATCATTATTTATGATTCAAAATATAACAAGTACCCGTAGCTGGATGAGATCTGAAACAGTCTTAATAGCTGATAAGTGATCTGAAAGTCCCTCATACTTGCTAAACGTTTTCATCATCTTTCTAAAAACATCATTTTTCACCATTAGGAAATATTTAACAGCTCATCAGAACATTAAAAGAATGCATTGTTTATTTAGTTCAGGATAACACTGACAGATGAAAGGTCTCCAGTGAAGTAGGTTGGCACCTTGCATTTATAGTTCAAATATCCTCTGAGCTAATTGTGCAATTTTCTGAAACATATAAATAGTTTAAGGAGCATTAAAAAAAAAAAAAAAAACTACACCCAGAAAAAACTATGGGGACATTTTTCATACAGCTTATTAAGGACACTGTAGCTTGAAATTTAGAATCTGATGAGGTGAATTAAACACTGGAACAGAGGTGACAATCCAGAATTTACAATTAAGATGTCAAATGCCTCAACCTACCCATAACTAGAGCAGGAGGAAACTACATTCATCTCAATGAAGAGGAATCTGGTGGCACGTGTCTGCCAAGCTTTTTCCTGGTCAATTCAGTGAGCAGGAGATTTGTTGGCAGATAATAGAGAACTTCCTCTCCCATTTGCTTCAGTCTGTCTGCCAGCTGCTCCTTGTTCTCTTACCATCTGAAATTTGGACAGTATGGTAAAACAGAAGACAAGGATGTTTTGACTATGACACATTAATTATAAAATATTTCCTTCAGGAGGAATCTCCTTATTGCCTCACTGATTATATTTCAGTGGACAACTAAAACATGTCTTTATTAGGAACCTTTCAACTATCATTAATTTAATTTGGAATTTTGGCAGACCATCTATTGTATATTAGTGTTATGTCAGGGTATAGGCAGATAGATGTAGCCATGACTTTAACATTATATTAGCTTTGTAATATAATGCGAGTCAATTATATCCACTCTCCCTATTTATTATTATATGTGTATCCCACCTTTATTTTGTACAAGTCAAGTTGGTGTACAAAATGCTCCCATGTTCTATTTTCCCACAAAAACAATCCTGTGAATTATCATACTGGAACTGAGAGAACTTGATTGCTAATAAAGGAGAATATTTGTGGGTCAGGGTTGAAATGAGGGGTCCTTGGTGATCTCTGAGCTTGGTTGTTTTCTTGCAGACATTTCATTACCAAAAATAGGTAATATCATCAATGCACCCTTGGTTTAATAGCTTACTTTCATAGCTAAGTTCCATAATAATAAGAATAGAGTATAATTAATACAAAGAGAAAATTGTACCCCCATCAACACTGGCAAGAAAGTTACTGAATATAATAAGGGATCGAACCCTATACTCACTAGCACCAATATTGTTACCTAGTTTGGGTAATGAAATGTCTGCAAAAAAGCAAACAAGCTAAGAGAGCACCAAGGACCCCTCAGAATTTGATTAGCTAAAAGTCATGCAGTCAGATTTAATAGCTAACAAAATATAAGAACTTCAATTCATAGTGTAGGTCACAGATGTCAAACTTAACCGTGTCATGGGCCGGATTGTGATGTATCATGATGTTTTTTGCCTTTGCAGAGCTGGGATGGGTGTGGCCTGCAGGTGACTTATCCGGCCAGTGAGCTGCCAGTTTGACAGGCCTAGTCTAGGTTCTCAATCATTATACAAAAGTAGCTCTCAGACTTCAGATACAATGGACAAACTTTTATATTGGAATTCACTCTTGAACTTCTCACAAAGTCTGCTGTTGCCAAGCTAGCCTAGTTAACTGATGTAATTTGTGATATTTGAGCCCTTACATGATTGGCTTATTACATATTTGACATTAATTATAGAATTATATTATTATCCAAATAAATAAATTGGCACAAATGTCTTAAAATGTCAAAGATTACAATCTGAATGATATAGTTTACATTGATTACATATAGATTTAATGGACATTTGGATTGAACATTACCCCCTTCTCAACAAATGGCCTATAAACTAAGATTTTACTGAAATTGATATTTCAAAGATCAATTGCCAATTATAAAAAATGCCATTATAAAAAATACTTTTTGAGAATTGGCCAAATATTTGAATGGGAAACTATCAGGAAATATCAATTTTGTATGCTGGATTAGGAAGTAGACCAAAAGCATTATAGAAGGAATACATGGCAACCATTTCAGTACTGCTGCCAAAAAGCCTACGTGGACATATTCATATAATTACTAAATAAAGATCAATCACTACAATATTATCTTCAATATGAATATGATTTTGTTTGGCTGGTATCAGTGTTGTCATCTATACTTTATTGGAAAATCATTGATCTACATTAATAATAGCATAATTTTAACAACATTCATTATGTCTCTCTATTCAATTCCAATGAAGAATAGGCAAAAGCTTATTAAAATTAAATGATGTTATAAATTATAGGAATATGCAAGTTTAATGAAGATTTGATTAGTATAGACAAATTTGTTTCAGATATGTAGTTTTCTGTTTGGGGCTTGCCTGTTGTCTTGGGCATCTTTTAATTCATTCTTTTTAAAAGAAGAAATTGCAAGTCAGATTCTACCTTTAAATCCTCAATCCAATTAAAATAAAGAGATGAACACGTTCTATTATAGGTAGCACACTTTTCCCTATTTGTTCTTATTACTGGAGTTGCCAACCTTGCAATTAACTTTGCAATTTTCAAGAGCAGCTGTGTAGCATCCACAAAGACATGGCATTCAGCAATAGTGCATACATTCTATAGTCTGTTGAATGACAAATATTCCTGCCATGGATGTTAATTACTTCTTTTAGATAATCAGCTTCCTTCATTTCTCACTAACATCAGAAATAATTTTAGATGGGGAGAATTTCTGTGATAAAAACTAATGTCTTACCTAAAATGATGTTTTTGTTTCAGACAATTCCTGTTTTGATAATTGATTTATCATTTAAATAATAGCATAATTAGATATATGTATATAATTTGTGTAACAGAGGAAAAATCCACAATTAAATAAGTGTTACATACATATGAAATAATTTTTCCATTTCTCTATATAATATGTAAATTGTTTAGACAGTGTATTGAATTTATACATGAATGTAACATATTTATCCCAGCTATTCAAGTTAAGGTCCAGAATATGTTTTTTGAATAGTATTTGTGTCTGAAAAGATGGTTTATATAGATTTAGAAAATATGCCTGTATATCAAATATAGTTGAAATAAATATTCTTATTTTTAACAATTTGATGTTTGCATAGCAGCCAGTGTCAGAAAACATGTTTATTGGCATATTTTAATTAGGACTTATTTAATTAGGATTACTGAAGTACTAATAATCAATTTGTAAAATACATTAAAGCATTGCCAGCAATATTTTAAATATTCTCTGATAAACAATGTGTTACAATCTTCTAGAGAGAGTTATCACAATGATTTTCTTATATTGAGCAAATAGTTATTAATATAGGTTTACTGTATCTATGTTATGCAATGTTCATAACCCTAACTCTAGTGATGGCTTGTGGGATGGGAGATTATTTATTTATTGTTCGTAGGGATCTCTCTCTATCATATACACTATTCATTTTATATTCCAGCCTAACTCGGAAAGGTTCCACATATAATTAGAGAACTGGAAAATTCTCAGTTCCTTTACTTCGATTCACTGGCCATTATTATGAGAGATCTAAACAAAGCAAACTTAAGGAAAGAGTTACCAAAATATTTTCAGCATGTCAATTGTCACATTAGAGGCAAGAATACTTTAGACTCTTGCTACACAACACTAAAAGATGCTTACCGATCCTTACCACGAGCAGCTGTGGGACACTCCGATCATTGGATGATTCACCTTGTACCTGCTTACAGGCAAAGACTTAAAACCACAAAACCAACAATTAAATCAGTGAAAATCTGGACTGAGGAGGCAAAGTTAAAGCTACAGGCGTGCCTTGACTGCACTGATTGGAATGTATTCAAAAGTATCTCTGCAGACTTAGATGAACTCACATCATATGTAACATCATATGTCAGCTTCTGTGAAGACCTATGTGTACCAACCAGGAACATGCAAATATACAGTAACAACAAACCTTGGTTCACAGCTAAACTTAAGCAGCTACGTCATTCCAAAGAGGAAGCCTACAGAAAAGGTGATAAAATGCTGTATAATCAGGCCAGAAATGTATTAACAAGGGAGATCAGAGCAGCAAAAAGAAGCTACTCTGAAAAGCTAAAGAATCAGTTCTCAACAAATGAACCAGCAAACATGTGGAAAACTCTTAAAAATATCACCGGTTATGGCAAACCTCCTTCCCAGGCTGAAGGAAATCAACAACTGGCAGATGACCTGAACGTGTTTTACAGCCACCTATCTCCACAACCCCCATTTCAGACACACTAACAACAGCCAAGCCTCCTACAACTGACCCCATTGGGTTCACAACCCCTAGTGATCACAGAAAGGAAAGTGCAAGACCTATTTGACAGACAAAAGCCAGGAAAAGCTCCAGGCCCACAAGATAACTCCTTTTTGCTTAAAGGTCTGTGCTGACCAATTGGCCCCCATCTTCACCCCTATCTTCTATAAATCGCTAGAGATGTGCTATGTTCGTTCTTGCTTCAAATGCTCTACTATCATCCCAGTGCTGAAGAAGACCACCATCAAGGAACTGAATGACTGCAGACCAGTTGCTCTAAAATCTGTAGTTATGAAAACCTTTGAAAGGCTAGTGCTGTCTCACTTGAAAACCATCATGGATCTGCTGTTAGACTCCCTGCAATTTGCATACCGAGCAAACAGATCAACAGATGATGCTGTTAATATGGCTCTGCACTACATTCTACAACATCTTGAATCTCCAAAGACCTATGCAAGGGTCCTCTTTGTAGATTTTAGTTCAGCATTCAACACCATCATTCCAGACATTCTTCTAACTAAGCTAAACCAGCTAGCAGTACCTGAACACACTTGTAAATGGATCATAAGCTTCTTAACAGACAGGAAGCAGCAGGTGAAGCTAAGCAGAATCACATCAGATACCTGTACAATTAGCACAGGGGCTCCACAAGACTGTGTGCTCTCTCCACTTCTCTTCTCTCTATATACCAATGACTGCATCTCAAATGATCCATCTGTTAAACTACTGAAGTTTGCAGATGACACAACAGTGATCAGTCTCATTAGAGAAAATGATGAATCCACATACAGATGGGAGGTTGAACATGGTGCGACCAGAACAATCTGGAACTAAACACACTCAAAACCATAGAAATTGTGGTGGACTTTAGGAGAAACCCTCCAATACTATCACCTCTTACAATATTAGACAACACAGTATCAACAGTAGAAACCTTCAAATTTCTAGGTTCTACCATATCTCAAGTGCACCAGTGGTGGGTTCCTCCTGTATACTGCACGAGTCAAAAAGAGGGCTGTGAAAATATTTACAGACCCCTCGCATCCTGGACATAAACTGTTTCAACTCCTACGCTCAAAACGATGCTACAGAGCACTGCACACCAGAACAACTAGACACAAGAACAGTTTTTTCCCGAATGCCATTATTCTGCTAAACAAATAATTCCTCAACACTGTCAAACTAGTTACTAAGTCTGCATTACTATTAATTTTCTCATAGTTCCTATCACTCATCTCCTCCCATTTATGACTGTATGACTGTAATCTTGTTGCTGGTATCCTTAAGATTTATATTGACTGTTTCCCTATGACTATGATTAAGTGTTGTACCTTATGATTCTTGATGAATGTATCTTTTCTTTTATATACACCGAGAGCATATGCACCAAGACAAATTCCTTGTGTGTCTAATCACACTTGGCCAATGAAGAATTCTATTCTTTAGTACTAGACACTGTTAAAGTACTGCAAAACAACTGTTTTAGTCCATATTACATGCCTGTACCTGACTTATGCTAGAAGCAGTTCCAAGTATAACAATATTTTATAAGATCAACAAACCTATGAAATATAAACAAAAATATCTAGCAAACAACTATATTCAATATATAATAATGAATTGAAGTGTCTAGAAGAAGCATATAAAATGAATTCATTAATGTTTGTACAGAACATCAGACAGGTTTCAACCCATTGGACCTTCTTCAGCAGCTAATTAAACAAGGTATAGACTCACAGTCACCCCACCTGATATTATATCAACTTGTAAGGTGAAAATTATAATGAAAGGTGAAAAAAAATATTTTTAGGAATACCTAAAAAAGCCAACACCTATAAATATTTTATGAAAAATTAAAATCTGATGTCTCATGACTACATGCTGTCTGTAAGATTGTAGGTGATCTATGCAAAGCTCTTCTAAAAATTGCCACTGAATTGGAATTTTTAAAGAGACTGAAAGCAAAATTCATTAAATAAAAATATTTCTGCACAAAAAATTGAATGTGATTTTGGTTTACATATTATCAGATTTTAATACCAGCCTGCAATGCCATTCTTTCTCTCTTAAAAGAGAAAGCAGAAAGAAAACTAGGAATTCATCCAATAATGTAATTAGATGTCCACATGGATTTAAGTAGTTCGAGACTAGGTAGAAGAACATAAGTTACATTTCTGCATAGCACTCTTAATTCACTTAGTTAAAATTCAGTGCACTTTAACTAATTAGGAACTCTTTTTTTTATCCCAGTGACCTGTACTGTTATTCATAAACCTGTTTCTTTTCAGTGCATATCCTGCCTTAACTTGAAGTTTTGAAAAACAAATTTTCATCTATTTAATTAACTAACCATCATCATAACATTGGAAAATAATTACAGGTGAAAAACACCAGTTAGTCTATCAGCATAGTAACGCTTCAGAAACTGATTTAATGTAGAATAGAACAGAATAAAGTTTAAGACTGAATATGACCTGGATCTAGCCAAGGCCACAGAGAAACACATTGAAAAAAAAAATCACACACACACGGGTTTTATTGGTGACCTGTTGGGTTACAGCTCAGAATGCTACCATTGTTTCCTGCTGAGCTCCTTTTTTCTAGTACGGGGTATATATACCTTGCTTGGAATGCCTTAGTATACACTCACCCAGATATGGACAAAAGAAGATGAGAACAGAAATGCAGAGGCTTAGAATCAGTGGTGGGATTCAAAAAATTTTACTACCGGTTCTGTAGGCATGACTTGGTGGGCAAGTCAGGGGAAGGATACTGTAAAATCTCCATTCCCGCCCTACTCCAGGAGAAGGATACTGTAAAATCTCCATTCCCTCCCCACTCCAAGGGAAGGTTACTGCAAAATCCCCATTTCCTCCCGATCAGCTGGGACTCGGGAGGCAGAGAATAAATGGGGGCAGGGGCAGTCAGAAGTGGTATTTACCGGTTCACCGAACTACTCAAAATTTCTGCAACCGGTTCTCCAGAACTGGTCAGAAACTTCCAAATACCACCTCTGCTTAGAATCAATACACAAGCACCATCTGGTTAGACTTTGTCTCACAGACAAACAAATATGCAACACCGACAGCATGTACTGTATGCATATCTCCTTATTTGACACTGGGCAGGAGAGATGTGTGTGTATGCCGTTGCACAGATGTACACAGATACACACAGATGCAACACGTTTCTTCATTACACAGAAGAATACCTCCTCTGCCTACTGTTGATAAGGTGGTTAGAAACAATTCCAGAAGCCATGCTCACCATGCTGTCCTATTTGGTTTAAAGCATGGTAAGCAAAGATCTGTTTTTGGTTTTCTCTTTACATCAAAAAATCTTATTTTAATTATTTTATTTAATGAGAGGTTTTTTAAAAATATAAATCCAGATAATAGCAATAACAACAGGTTTTCCTGGAATGGAGGCGTCATATTCATCATTAAATTGTATTCAATAAAGATTTAGAACCCTAGAAATGTTTATATAGAGAGGATGAAAGGAACTTTTATATAAAAAAGAGATATTAAAATTATTGTGATTGTACACCACCAAAAAAAAAAAAATGCTAAAAGAAACAAACTAGTTCAACTTTGGTTTTGCCTCCTGCCTTCGAATTAATATAATATCTTCTACACACAGCATGTCTGTAAGAAAACAATTTCCATTAATAAATTGTTCTTTATTCTCTGGAAACCTTATCCAATTAAATATTCCCCAAAGAGCATCACATCATATAAAAGTTACTTTAAAATAAGACTTTAAAAGAACCCCACAAACAACAATGAAGAAACAGAATTTAAGAAGCTGAAGAATATGAGGTTGTTTTTTTTCCAAGTTGTGTTGTTCACAAAGGCTGTCTTCCTACTTCTATATAATTTGGTGTCATCCTCCAGGACTACTTCATTGTAGCTTCATATTATTGCTATTTATTATGTCTCAGTGTTTTTATCTTTCCCCGTGAAAGTGGAGAATGGATGTCATGAAAATATTAACCCAATTCAGCAAGCACCTGAACATAGTTGCACAGAAAGATCAGCTAATTAGTTTTTAGACCAATATAAACCCTGGATAAGATTTATGTATGTAACATCAATTGTGTTAGGCAAATGTATAAAGTATCAATACAATAGAGATATTTTATCTTTATTATTCAATGTAACAATTTAGCAGCTCAAAAGCACATACCAGTTCAAGTTCAAAGTTCTGACTATATCAATATTCTGTTCCCATGTCGGCTAACCAAATACCCACAGGAAACAAACATAAGGATATAATTTTGATAATATTTATCCACTCTCCAGCACTGGTATTTATTGCTTCCACTGATATACAATTGCCCACAAAGGCCCAAATCCTTCCTGAATATTGAAGAAACTCTTTTGAATAAATGAATTAAGATAAATTATTTTTTTTTAAATAGGTCATAAAAATTGGCTATACAGCATAACCAATTAATGTTGAGTGATGAGCCTGGCACAATATTGGAATAGTGATGTTAAATGAAGCCACATCCAAGCATGAGTAACTACAGAATATCCTCATACAGTAATTGTAAATTCCAGATATTGATCCTGTTTGCAGTATGGCTTCCGCCTTTAATAATATAATTTATTTGAGTCAAGATTTGTTGCTGTTCTTGTTGTTAAATCCTGTGGACCTTACTAGGCAAAGAAAATAGGAAAGGGCAGGAGAAATGAAAATGTCATAGACAAATACCTTTCACTCCCCTGAAGTAACCCAACTGTTTTTTAATTCTAGTTTCCAATTTTCATAATGCCTTATAAAATAAACTTTTTCAGAATTTTGTTGCTATCAGCAATACAAACCTAAAATAATCTATGCCTTAACATTATAACTTTGTTTCAGGTTTCTTTGAATGTTGTGAAATCTTGCTGCAATTATATTTTAAGACATTTGCAAATCATTGTTCCATTGTGATAATCAACAGCTCAATACCAGTTTTACATTTCATCCAGTGTTGCACATTATATCTACTAACACAAGAATGTATTCTTTCTTAATGAAGGAGAAAAATTATAGTGATGGTAATGATATTTAGAGATTATTTCCCATAGCACTAGTTAGCTCAAATTCTTGACCAGTTTATATATATATATATATATATATATATGTGTGTGTGTGTGTGTGTGTGTGTGTGTGTGTGTGTGTGTGTGTGTATAGTTAATATTTCGGGTTTCTTCCCGTGTAATTGTGGATATATCCCTAAAAGGGTAGAAGCGACGTTTCGGCAGAATCCCATCTGCCATCATCAGGCTTATGCCAGTAGTCATTTTGCACTAACTGACGTTGGAATTTCAAATCTGGTGCTGGTATTCTGGGATGGCTCCACCTTTTCATTCTGATTGGTTGGGAGTCCCAGTATGTGTTTATTTATTTATAGATATTTAGCAAAACATCTTCAACCTTACGCAGAATCTGCTGCTTCATATGTACAGAACTCATACCATTTCATACAAATAATAAAAAAGCAACACATAAAAGAAAGTGACCTTCTTGTAAGCTTTGATGTTGTATCACTATTCACACAAATACCTGTCAAAGAAGCCTTGTCATCAATTAAAAACAAATATCAACTACCAAAACATATCACAAACTTAACAGAACATTGTTTATCCAACACATATTTCATACACAGAGGACAGAGATATAAACAAGTAGAAGGTGCACCAATGGGATCACCATTATCACCAGTCATCGCTAATCTTTTCATGGAAGAATTCGAATCCAATGCCTTAGAAAAAACTGTTAACAAACCAAAATTATGGCTCAGATACGTTGATGACACCTTTGTGATCTGGCCACATGGAAGAGATAAATTGGAAAACTTCTTAGTACATTTGAACAGCCTCCATCCCAAAATAAAGTTCACCATGGAGATAGAATCAGAAAACCAGTTACCTTTCCTCGATGTATTAATTTATAAAAAATCTGAGGGCACCTTAGGACATACCATCTATCAAAAGAAGACACATACGAACCGCTATCTCAACGCCAAATCACACCACCATCCAGCACAAATAAACTCTGTTGCCAAAACATTAACCACAAGAACTAAACGTCTGGCTGATGAAGCACATTTACAAACTGAATTATATACACTAACTAATGTACTGACATCAAATGGGTTCTGTAGAAATAAAGTCATCAATATGATCAAACATACAACACCAAGACAGAATAAAAAACAACAAGAGGAACAAAACAATGGGAAAGCCATCTTGCCCTATATAAGGGGAACAACAGATAAAATTAGCAAAGTACTACAAAAACACAACATCAAAACCATATTTTGCACAGATAGAAAGATATCGTCCATTCTGAGAAACCCCAAAGACAAAATAGAATTAGAAGATCAAGGCATATATGAAATCCCATGTGCTTCCTGCCCATCAACATACATTGGACAGACCAACAGAAGAATGAGTGTGCGTATCGAGGAACACAAAAACTCAATACAAAAGCAAGAACACACATCATCATTAGTTCAACATATAAATACAACAGGACACAACATTAATTTTAATAAAACAAAAACAGTTGCAAAAATAGAACATCTCAATGGCAGGATAATCAGAGAAGCAATAGAAATGGAAAAAAGACCATATTGCATGAATAAACGGGATGACACTTCACGTCTGCCTACTATTTGGAAACCTGCTCTCATAGATAGACGAATCTTGACACCATATGTGGAACATGGACCAAACATTGCACAAAAAAATCCCAACCAAATCATATTCAAACCAGCCACAAAGATAAAGCCCTGCCACCTAGCGGAGAAAAACCGACCATACACCCGAAGCCAAGCCAATAAACACATACTGGGACTCCCAACCAATCAGAATGAAAAGGTGGAGCCATCCCAGAACCAGCACCAGATTTGAAATTCCAACGTCAGTTAGTGCAAAATGACTACTGGCATAAGCCTGATGATGGCAGATGGGATTCTGCCGAAACGTCGCTTCTACCCTTTTAGGGATATATCCACAATTACACGGGAAGAAACCCGAAATATTAACTATACACACACACACACATATATATATATATATATATATGTTTTCTGAGGTTTTCGCGGGTGTTTGTATGTGGGTCTTTGGTTATTCGGGTTTTCTCCCGCGTAAAATTGGAGGTTTCTTGGCGACGTTTCGACGAAGTCTCATTCGTCATCTTCAGGCTGGTGTTCTCGGCTTCGTGCTTCCAGGAGCAATGTGAGATCGCAGCTGTCTCTTCCTTTTAACTGAAGATGACGAATGGGACTTCGTCGAAACGTCGCCAAGAAACCTCCAATTTTACGCGGGAGAAAACCCGAATAACCAAAGACCCATATATATATATATATATATATATATATATATATATATATATATAAATAACTTTATATATAACTTTAACCATGAAAGAAAAGAAATTGCTTATGTTTGCTATTTTTGAATAAAATGTGCATATGCATGCATACATCTTTCCCAGTGGTTACTTCATCATGACAAACAAATAAAGAGAAAAGGGGAATGTGATCACTGTTTTGGTTATGGGGAAAAATGTGTAGTTATATTAAAGAATATATAGTACCTTTTGGGCTAAAATGATCTCAAGCCATATCATAACTATTACACAAAAAGGTATCAAAATATATTAAGACAAACAAATCAATATGATGAAAGACAAACAAATCAATATGATGAAACAATAGGACAGCAAGTAAATATCCATAATAAACAACAATCTATATATATATAAAAGGACCTATGTATGTATGTATATATGTATACATATATACATTCATACTACACACACACACACACACACACACACACACACACACTATCCAGCATAACTCTGGAACAGCTCGAGCAATTTCAACCAAACTTGGTACACAGATGACTTACTCTCTGAAACAAATACTGTGGGGGTAAGACAACCCTAACACCCCTCGGTGTGTGTGTGTGTGTGTGTGTTCCAGCATAACTCTGGAATGCCTGGGCTGCTGAAATTAAAAGGAATGAATTATATCTATAGTGTCAAATTGCAGTACTTTTGACAGTGATAGTTTGCATTTTATATTCAAGATCTGTTAAGAAACATCCTGTTGTCCCTTAAAATGGCTTCTAATGTACATCACAATGGAGTTGCCATGGTAATGGCTTCACAGTACTCCACAAGGGGGCTCCCTCTGGTAAGTGGAATTGGTTCTTAAACAAACAAATAAAAACAAACAAACAAAAAAAATAACCCCCCTTGGCCCTCAGCTTCAAGCAAAGAGGACAAATTGTTGGGGGAGGTGCCTGCTAATGCATATAATCACCTGTAGAATTTTTCCCAGGCTGTTGGCCAGGGCAATTAGGTCTATAATTCTCACCACAGTGAGCAATGGCTTTTCATGTCTAATACAGGATTGGGATAAATAAATACCTGGGCAACACCAGGTTATCAGCTAGTATAATATAAAATTTGATAAACTCAGAAGCAATCTCAGTGAAATGGTGCTAGTGGTTGAGACACTGTGATGTCAAAAGATCAAATATAATTAGGAGTGCAATATGAGATAATAGTACAGTTTAATTAGAACAATTTGCCTCACTGATGACTGAACATCAAGTTTTTTTGGAGGGTAGCCTGTTTTTTCTCACTTCACTTGAAAGAATAAACACCAAAAATAGATCTTGTAGAAAATATTATTTAATGGGAAAAGCTGCATAGAAATCATCCAACCTTTAGTTGCCAAGTTTTACATAGTCAGTATCATATAAAACAGAAACTTAACAGCCTGGTATGTGGTATTTGTTTTTTCACTGTCAATGTAGTGAGAAGACCATCACTTTTCAGATAACTGATGTCTTGCTAAAACCTAACTCGCGTTTTCAATTTCTCAAATCATCTTTGTTTTCCTCTTTAAAATATTATTTTATAATTTTACTTCATTTTTCAGGTGCTTTAATCTCTCTCACTTTCTCTCTCTTTTTCTGTCTCTCTTTCCTGAGATTTCATTATTCTTGAACCAATGTACTTCGGGGACAGTAGGATGGTTGCCAACTAACTCCTATGTCCTAAGGCGGGCATGGGGGGCAGCCAGACAAATGAAAAGAGTTGCTTCAATTTAACCTTTCAGATTTAGTTATTATATACAAAGGAGATTGGGAGACAACAGACCAGATGAAGGACAAAATACTGGCACTAATACCTTTGCTACTTTGAACTAAAGTAAGAGTAAAAATAAAAAGCAACCCACCCACCACCCATATACACACAGCTTCCTAAGAATGCATTGTTTTCTCCTTTTTTCACAAAGAATAAAATATATTTGAATTATTATTTATGAACTAAAAAAGAAAATGCTGAAAAATTTTGTAGTATAGTAATAAATGTAGGAAATAAAATTATGGCTACAATGTATTCCTTTACAACGGTATTTACAATTGCATTAAAAACAGTACCTACACAATTCTAATATTTGGATGCAATAAAATATAGAAAGAAATGTTGCCTTTATATTCCTTAAACTTGTCTCTTGTTGGAAATTATTTCTAGGATATAACCATGTGTAAAGTAAATTAGTTAGATCTATAAATGTGATATTGTTTTTATTTGTGTTTCCCTGAAAATAAGACCGGTCTTATATTTTTTGGGTTCCAAAATAAGCACTAGGGCTCATTTTCAGAGAAACACGATTTCAGGGTGATCAGCCCAGCTGGGCACCCCACCACTAGTACATACACAAGAGGTGGCAAGTATGTGGGGACCAAAAGTATCCAGCAACAGCTGCAGTCCATCGGTCCCTTGGTTGGCACACTCTGGAGCTGCACAGGCATCACAGTGCAGGTGAGTTGATCTCCTGTCCAAGCAGCAGATGGAGGCAGAGACATGGGGGAGAGACACCGCTTGTGCTGATGGGAAAGCCGAGAGTCAGTGGGCTGGAGTGGGAAGGCGTCTGTGGGAGTCTTGTCTTTGCATGGCAACACTGCAGCAGATGGAGGCACAGGTAAGGGGTGGAAGGTAGGCAATCTGATGCACTGCATGGACCACAGGCAATCCGAGAGACAGAAAAATGAGCCTCCCTTGGCCACCTGCCGCTCCAGCCCAATGACTCTCAGCTTTCTCATGGCCCATTCAGAGTGGCTGGCTCGCCTGCCTTCCCCCTTCCACGGCACCTCTTCCTCCATCTCTTGTTCGGACAGGAAATCAACTTACCTTGCGGGTTACAGCTACTGCAGGACACCTTTGGCCTGTGTGCACTTGCCACCTCCTGTGCTGGCCATGCCCACCCGTTTTCTAGGGCTTATTTTTGGGGTAGGTCTTATTTTGTATATAGTAGTGTACAGTATATAGTATTGAAACCAAACATCATTTTTATACAGGAGGTTACAAATACCGTAAGACTACTTGTTTTATTTTTATTTTTTTATTTTATTTAAAAGAAAATTTAAAAATTTTACAAAATGCAAATACAAAAAAACACAAAACAAACAAGATATTTAAAAAGTTCATTAAAAAGCTAACACACACACACACACACACATATTAAAGCCCCTGTTGAATACTGATTAATATATTACAACAATCTTAGTTTCCCACATTTGCAAAACAGGCCCCCACATTTTTTAAACTACTGAATCAATTTGCAACTTATTACCTTGATATCTATATACTATATTAATGAACGGTGGTGCAGTGGTTAGAGTGCAGTATTGCAGGCTACTTCTGCTGCTTGCCGGCTGTCTGCAATTTGGCAGTTCAAATCTCACCAAGCTCAAAGTTGACTGAGCCTTCCATCCTTCCAAGGTGGGTAAAATGAGGACCCAGATTGTGGGGGGCAATATGCTGACTCTGTAAGCCTCTTAGAGAGGGCTGTAAAGCACTGTAAAGTGGTATATAGCAATAGCAGTAAATGCTATTGCTATTGCTAAATAGTAGAAGAACAACAATAATAAGAAAAGCAAATTAAAGTTTCAAAATCCTCTGTTAACAAACTGTTATTGTAATTAACTTGTAGAAAATTTACCATGGCATCTTAGTTATCCCGTATCGTCCCAACCGATAACACTGATTTGTACTGGATCAAATAACCATTTTCATTTCTTAATAACATCTATTATCAATTGTTCTCTGGTTAAATATAATAACTCCAATCTCCAAAGTTGGTATATATTCCCAAAAAAAATCATAATAAGTTTTTAAAAAGGAGAAGGAGAAGGATAGCTCTGCCCTCAACTTAAAGTGACACAATCAAACAACTGTTGGTTATTTCAATCACAGCTTTATTGGAAGGTCAGAGAGATTGTGCCATAGAAATATAGAAATTGGCAGATAGTGATCAACAGCAAATATGGTAATTACCTTGCTTAATAATCTTATCTGATTGCAGGTTAGATCTGGTTTATATCACTGATTTGTTTTTGAACTTTAAATTGAGACGATTTTAACTGGAAAGTCTTTTTTTTTTTCTATCTGAAAATCCTAATAGTTATTGGATCAATCTGAAGACAATCTATATAATCTAACAATTTGACCTAAATTGATGATCATATAGAAATTTAAACAGATTTAGGGATTCCATTGAATCACCTTGAAATAAAATATTTGAGGATTGTTGGGGTTTTTGCATAATCCTACAAATATCACCAAATTCTGGTATAAGAAGTAGAAAATGTATAATCATTTTTTTTATTTTATTTCCTATACTAAATAAAACATAGATTCTAATCCAAGGATCAAATCAGTTTGAATCACCTGAGTTGTCTAAAGCCAACACAACAATCATTTATAGAGCTTGAGCTCCAATTGCCAAAAATGAATTAATTGATCTTTCAAGAGAAAGATTGAATATTTTTTAGATTTGCCAGTAAAATACCAAAGTTGCCATAGTGTCTAAAATTTTCATAGATATATTCAAAAGTCTGTGGTGCAATAGACTATTCAATTCTATTTTGTTTGGTTTGCAGATGCTACAAGTATAATTTCTACAACTTCGTAATGAGGTAATTTACAATGCTAATGCAAAGAGAGATACAATCTTAAGAGTAGCCATTCAGTTCTTAACTATTTTCTCTTAAATTCACCGTGCCACTTGCCAACAGCTTGTCTTTAAATGCATCCTCAAGCAACACTCCAATTCTGTGTAAAGCATGTAAATGAGAGTTTAAGGAGACAAATAATTCCGCAGAGGGTACTGAAACATTTTTTCACAACACCTGTAACTTGGTTATTAAGAAAATAAAATTCCTAGGTAGAAAGACATAAAAATTTGGCAATATGCAGAGTTCTTTTGATCATAAAAATTTGATCATCAAGCTGACATTGAATGTCTTCCGTATGTATGTATGTATGTATGTATGTATGTATGTATGTATATGTATGTGTGTGTATACACACACAGTATATGTGTGTGTGTATACACACTGTATGTGTATGTGTATGTATGTGTATATATATAAGTGTGTGTATGTGTATGTATGTGTATATATAAGTGTCTGTATGTGTATGTATGTGTATATATAAGTGTGTGTGTGTATATATGTAGATAGATAGATGATATACATTGTATAGTTATACTATAGTGTGTGTGTGTGTGTGTGTGTGTGTGTGTGTATGTTAGATTCATCCCAATATTCCTTGCATTCCATAGTTAGAAAATATTTTATTGCCCTTTTCAGAATCCTTTTATAAAACATTTATTCTTGAGACCAAGGCATTCAAATAAAGTAAAAGTTTTAATATAGAATATTGTCATTCAATTCTATTGTGGAAAACTTATGTGGCACCATATATTCATTCAAAATTTACCAAACCATTCCATGGAAGTTCAATATTTGATAACATTTTATCCTCTGCAATTTCATACTGTGCCTTAAGGCCTAGCCAACAATATATTAATCTGGTAACTTCGTTCCTATAAAAGTGTTCCAGAACATGGGAGAGTGCAAACATAATGTCCATGTCAATATAATAATAGTTTCTCTTGCCATTCACCTTGCCCTATCTAATCAAGACATTGGAGTGATACAGAAGTTAGCACTTTCAAGTGGCATTTTCTGGCACCATTTTAATTTCCTGTGTTCAATCTGGAATATAGAAGCCCAACAGAATGATGGAAAATGGCTCCTTTTTTCCATTAACTGAAAAACACTATGACAGCTTAAAGTTAATATTTAGTTGTAAATCTGAAGAAGCTAGGCCTTCTGAGGTTATGTTAACAGTTTAAAGTGCCCAAGACACAGGGCGTCCATGACCACTATTACTTGGAATTGTTTCATCAAGAACACTTAGAATAGAATAGAATAGAATAGAATAGAATAGAATAGAATAGAATAGAATAGAATAGAATAGAATTCTTTATTGGCCAAGTATGATTGGACACACAAGGAATTTGTCTTTGGTGTGTATGCTCTCAGTGTACATATAATCAATTATACTGTTATCAGTAAAATAAATGTCTATGAATTGAGCCAGTGAATATTGCAGGGGAAGAGGAAAAATGCTAAAAATGATGCTGCCATGACTATAATATTGAGTGAGGATATGTTTATGCACATTTAAAAGAAAAAGAAAATAATTATCACCATAAACTGGAATAATCATTGTAATCATCCATGCTAAATTATTCCTACAATACAGAGAATGCAGATATTTAGAAATGTACTGAGGCATGATAAGAGAGAAAAACAATTATGTAGAAAGAATCTCTCTCTCATTCTCTCTCTCTCTCTCTCTCTCTCTCTCCCTCCCTCTCTCTCCTTCTCTCTCTTTCTCTGTCTTTTTTCTCTAGAACAAAATCTAGAGAAATTTAAGCAACATGGTGCCAAATGTAGATTTTCTTTTCTATCTGATAATCTTCTAAAGTGTATGAAAGAAACTACATACAGTAGTATGCAACACTAAGAAAACATTTCTCAACTTCTCATCATCTTTTAGCTGTGATCCTAATTAGAAAGGTTGGTTTAAAAATGACAGAACATTTCCCACTAAAACTGAAGCCTATAGTAAAAAGTCATTTCTGTAGAAGACCAATCTGCTAACATAATTTCTCTGCGCTCTCCAGCCATATTGAATAATGTATTTTCATAGGAATATGATGATATTTTAGGAGGTTGTATTTAGGAGGACTAAATATTTTCACTTTTTAAACAGTTGCTGAGAAAGATTTGCCTTTTTGAAACAGTTGCTGTGAGATTATAGGCTCTTTGGTCAAAGCTTTTCCTGCTATGGGATGCAATATTGGTTGATTTTATAAGATCTTCTATACCAGCTTGGAAAAATCTCATTAATTCATGTTCAATGCCCCAAATGTAAATGAGAGCCAACTCTGGAAGAATCTACAGGATGTTTTCACAGCTGTCTTTCTCCTTTGCAATCTGTTCCAATACCAAACAAGGGAAGTACAAGGAAAGTTGGTGGGCTGATTATACATTCAAATTGCCTTCTGCTTAAAGCCTCCTAAACTCCTAATGGCCTAATTAAGCCAGAAGCATTATGTCATGTGTCTCTTCAAGCCCTGACTTCAAATTCCTTCTTTTTAAATGAGCAAGCAGTATGACATGGAATTTAGAGATAAGCTGGAAATATTAGAATCTTTGGGGACCTGTGGAAACAAGGAAGATTTTCCTTTCCAGATGGATATTGCTTTCCTTTTCTGCCATAGCTGTAGTTATTACAGTCAATGAGAGCATTGATTCATTTAGGTTCTATCAATGTTTTTGGAGTATTTGTTTTCAGAAACAATGCAACAGTGACACCCTATCATGACACCATAAAACTCTTGTTGGATCAAAACATTGATAGTTTTTATTCTGCCATTAGTATCAATCAGATTTAAACAATTTAGCTTGGATTAGCAAAATTGATACTTCATTTTAGGACTAAAATGTCAAAATAGCAATCACATCCTAAGGTGCTACAATGATATACCAATTAACTCTAAATATAAATGGTAACAGAATTTTTATCTTTCTGCTCAGACTTAAAATTTACTTTCTTTCTTTTGTTAAAAAACAACAGATATTATGCTGGCTCCTTAACAGCTAAAAATAGTCAACAGTAATAACACTCAGTAAGAACCCAAAATAAAAAATAAAATATAAACAAAATAAATTTCATTCCTTAAAATAGTAATGCACTCATGGAAGAGATTAAATGAATTCCATAAAATATTTTTTGTCTAAAACTCCATGGAGAATCAAATAAAACTGTCAATTATAGTTACAAAGAAGAGTTCAGACATGGCTACAGGGAAGGTGTTTTCTCTTGTGCCAATAAAACATTCATTAAACAGAGATGAAATGTTCATAAGAGTCTTCATGGATGATCAGTTGCAACAAGCTGAAAAGGTTCTAGTTAATATTAATGCTGAAAACATGGCACTAAAAAGCTGCTATGTGGTTTTTAAAAAAATCACATTCCAAAGGATAGAATAGTACAGAAAAGGTTATATAGGATAGTTGAATATTACTGGAAAGAAATTTATTGGATCAATGCCAATATCTCATATTTTTCAAGGAATCCCTAGCTACTCCTGTCATCCAGGTAGCAATCCGTTTCTAACTTTTATTTTCCAGGAGAACTAAGAAAGTTACTTAGATATTTATAATATTTATATAGTCACCTATCTTATCACTGACTCTGGGAGGCACCCAATCAAAAATGAGTTTTTTCTGTTTATGCATCCTGTAACAATCCCTGCCCTCCATAAATCTTTGGTTTCTATGCTATTTAATTCCCACAGATTTTGGAGGAGAAATGTACCAAATTATTGAACAAATAGGTGCTAAAATACATCTATTGGCTCTTTTCCAACAGTTGCATTTAAATTGGAAAGCATGCAGTCTACATATTTCACAAACTATTTTCCAAATTGGTCACTATGGGTCACTGAGATTGTAGGCAGTCTATTATGGAAAGCCATTATAATTTTAGTCATTATCATTTTTATCAAAACAACCAATACTTTTAGCATATCACATATTACCTAGTTTAGCCTATTTTCAAACTACTAATTTGGATGAACATTAGCACTCCCGGCAATAGCCTTCAAAAACTATTTTGCATTTAAACAATTATATATATTATTCAAAAATACCAGTGTTTGTTTGAAATTAGTTGCATGTTAATTGTAGCACAAAGTGTTAATATATTTTCTCTGTTCATGATTTAATACAACAGTGGTGCACTAGTAATCAGTCATTATGATGCAATTTTCCTATTCTTCATGTTTCTATATTTTCTTTATTAAGATGTGTCTTCCTAAATGTCTTCCTTAAAATGGAATGATATGACATCTATATAATATTTGAAAGATATGAAATAATAAATTAGGTTTAATTGAGGGTTCCTGGATTTGCCTATGAGAAGAAGAAAAAGAGAAAAGAGAAAAGGAGGAGGAGGAGGAGGAGGAAGAGAGGAGGAGGAGGAGGAGGAGGAGGAGGAATGCAATTAGCACTTCTCAGATCAGTTCTTAAAAAGCAAGTAATAGGCAAAAGAATAGTCCCAATTAGGACTGTGACTCTGACACTGACATCCCCTAAACTCCGCTGAAGATGTTACCTAGCCTGGTAATGAAACGTTCAGAAACCAATCCAGAAGCTTGGAGAACAAACCTTACCCTCACGGTGACTATCGTTGAATGAAGGATTTACTCCTTCCCTTCCTCCCACCAATCATCTAGAATTCTGTTTGGACTTCCCTATGTGCATTTTACATAAAAGATATTCACTGCTAGGGAAGTCATCTAACCAGCTTTGGCCTCCTACTAATAAGCATATGTACCAAAGAACAGTGTGGTAATTAGTATGCAGTAAGAGACTGAAAAAATTTCTGTTTCAACAGTGATGCTATTGGATGGCCCATTTATTAGCCTTAGTTTTGTACTTTTGGGAGAGAGGATATTACTTTCCAAATTAGCAGAATCCATGTGTAGCCCTGTCGCCATAAAATTATGAACCATTTCGTTGGAACAAAATGACTTTTTCTGGAAGTTTTCCATCCATATCAATAGGCTCAATTCCAGCTTATAAAAGCAAGAAAAAAATTACAATGAGGATAAAAAACAAATATTGCAAGAATATATATCAAAAGAGGAAAGAAGGGGAATTTCAGATGCACATTAACTCCCCCTATCCCAAAGAATGACATATGCTTTAGAGTCAGCCTGAAACTACCTGAAACTACACATCAGCGGTGAGGATCAAGAGAATAAGCTCCTGGCAATCTGCTAAATTAGCTTCTGTCATCTTTGTTTCCTTGTTAATGCAATGCATGGAATATTAAACTGCATTCTTATACAACATTAATGAATCAAAATGCATTGTAGAAGTGTGGCTGCCCTGCAGTATTAGTAGCATTCTAAAATGCCTAATTAAATCTTGCAGCTTCGCAAATTAATGTGGGCCTGGTGGCAGAAAAGGTGTTTTATATTTATGTTAAATGATGGAAGGTTTTCTTTCTTTGAAATAAAGAATTGGAGATTTATTATCCATTAGAAATGCATCTTGACAATCATGTGGGTAGAGAACTCTATGACCCAGCACAATCACAATGCAAAAAAAATGTGAAAATAGAATGCCTGGTATATATGCTGCCTTGCTCCTATGAAACAGGTCTCAAGAAATGGAATTTAATAGGATGGTCATAAGTGTTGATGCTTAACTTATTCATATGGATGAATCATATGGTGTGTATGTGTGAATAATTTTAAACGTATCCACTGAATTATCCTTGTTATGTATACAACTGTGTATATGACGGTTTTATATGCAGTAGTTCTTTTTCAGTTAATTAATATAAACTGATCATTCCTAAGAAGAAACTGCACAAACATCCTTTTTTCAAAATATGCCCTAGAACAGCGCATATTTGGGTATCCTACCTTGACAACTTTAAGACTTGTGGACTTCAACTCCTACAGTTCCTCAGCTTTGCTGGCTGAAGAACTCTGGGAGTTGAAGTCCACAAGTCTTAAAGTTATCAAGGTTGGAGACCCCTGCTCCAGAAAGCTGCCTTTTTATTCACATAAATTAATAGTAATCCAACAGCTCTGTTACCATTAGCCATTTTTCTACCTGTTATTCAATCTTGAAAGGCCAGGTCCTTTCCTTGTCATGTGCCTCTGTGCCATAGCAAAGACTTTTCCAGCATGTTTCTCCTGCTCTTTGCCTCTACTATTTCATCAAATTCCTGAGAACTCTTAGCAAGTTTATGAATAAGATTCATAAGAAACAATAAACAAAAAGTATACAAATAAAGGGTCCATAAATTAATGGCATATAGAATAAAGTTAAATTAACTAAACCAAATAATAATCAAGCCAAGATGGGACCAAGGCCCTTTGAAAGCGCTCTTTGAGCAGCTTCTGGAGTGTATTCACAGTGGGAGCCAACAAACTGTTCACTAAGACATTGTTTCAAAGAATTTAAATGCAGTGCACTCATACCTCATTTCCTTAAAGTAGGTCATTGGTAATAGTGTTTTTTCTCAGATAGATTGATTTGGGCAGGTCATTTCCATTGGAAAAATGTCCTGCAGACAACTAGGCACCAAACCAAGTAGGTCTTATAACTCAATAGGTATAGGGTTCCCCTCGTACATGTGTGCTAGTTGTTCCCGACTCTAGGAGATGGTGCTCATCTCTGTTTCAAAGCTGAAGATCCAAAGACATCTCCATGGTCATATTGCCAGTATGACTAAATGCTAAAGGCACACGGAATGCTGTTACCTTCCCACCAAAGGTGGTCCCTATTTTTCTACTTTTATTTTTTATGTACTTTTGAACTGCTAGGTTGGCAGAAGCTGGGACAAGTAACGGGAGCTCACCCCGTTATGTGGCACTAGGGATTCGAACTGCTGAACTGCCGACCTTTCAATCGACAAGCTTAGCGACTTGGCCACTGAGCCACCATGTCCCCTTATAACTCAATAGTAGACTTTAAATTTCACTCAGAAGCCTGCTGGCAACCAATGCAGGACCTGTATTGCAGGGCCTTGCAGCATTGATTTAGTATTCTCCCACTCCACTGATGAATGTCAACATATGGGCCATTGCACTTTGAACAACTGCAATTTCTAAGAGGACTGTGACTCTGTTGCAATAGTCTAAGTGGGTGGTGATGAGATCAGGAGTCACTGTAGCAACACTTCCCAATCTGGGTAAAGTCACAAGTATACAGGTGTGTATGCAAGATGGGGGAGATGGACTGCTATTAGTTAATCAACCAACTCAAGTTTGAAATTCCATATCAGGTACCCAAGCCAACAGGCAGAGCTAAATCTTCAGTCTCTTGTGGAAAGAAGATGGGAGGCAAGATGTTGCAGAGGGCAAGAGCAATGGCAGAGAAGGTTTTTCTCCTGGACCCCATCAGCCAGAATTCCTTGACTGACAGGATCCACAGCATGCTTCCTCTGCTAGCATGGGTGGGGTGGGCCTGTCTCATGAGGATGAGACAGTTCCTCAAATAACCTTGACCCATGTAAGATATGTTTGCTGCTTAGAGTTATTTATAAAAACGATAACAATGGGATAAAATGTGCATTTCAGATTGGTTGGAGACTAGCCAAGCACCCATTGGCAGGCCTTTGAATATTTTAGCCATTTGGGGGAAGACCATTTGAATAGATTTAACCCTTCAGAGATTTCAGGTGGCAGGAAGTGATTCAACCATGGTAAAAGGTAGACAGTAATAGATCACATAGCAAATGCTTTAAAGCAGGGCTGTCAAATTTGTGGCCCGCGGGCTGGATGCGTCACATCCTGGCCACCCTACACCCAGTTCAGCAAAGGGGAAAAAAGTCCCAATATATCACGTGATGCCAGTATGACAACATGAGTTTTATACCCCTGCTCTAAAGCAAAGATGAAGACCAAAATATAGCCACTTAAAGCTGTCAAAATTGAAATCATCTGAAACAGATCAGTGGTTGCTATGAAGGCCATGAACTCAGTGGCTATTTCTGATGTGTTCAACATAGAGTTCCAGTCTCCCAACACCAAAAATGCAGAGAAACTCCACCACTAATCTGGTTACTAGGTCCAGAACACCAGGAAAGGACCATGCTGAAGAGCAAATTGCCTAGAAAACCAATAGGTTACCTGCAGTTGTGGGATTCAAATATTTTTTACTTCTGGTTTTGTGGGCATGGCTTGGTGGGCATGGCAGGGGAAGGATACTGTAAAATCTCCATTCCCATCCCACTCCAGGGGAAGGATACTTTAAAACCTCTATTCTCTCTCCACTCCAGGGGAAGGTTACTACAAAATCCCCATTTCCTCCCAATCAGCTGGGACTCAGGAGGCAGAGAATAGATGGGGGCAGGGCCAATCAGAGGTGGTATTTACTGATTCTCCGAACTACTCAAAATTTCTGCTACCAGTTCTCCAGAACTGGTCAGAACATGCTGAATACCATCTCTGGTTATCTGTCTTTCCTTAGGGACCAACCTAATAAATACCATAAGCATTCATATCACATCACTGGAGGAACACAATGCCTGATCATAAATAGATAAATTTCATTCTTTCCCGTGGTCCCAGCATCAAGGTTGATGCAGTACCTAAAACTGAGTCAGCCATATTTCAGACAGATTTATTTTATTTTTACTTATTCAATTTATTTGCCATCCATCTGGTTTTGAAGGGACTCTGGGCAGGTACTGCCTCACTCATCCAGCCAGATCTCAGTAATATATACCAAGTCTGCCCACTTGGCCACTTAAAAATTATGAATGAATAGAGACTTAGTACAGACAGACATAGCTTTCAACATCAATGCTTCAAGACCAGATAATCAACAATCTAGAGATAAACCCCATCAAGTTGAGGTTGCCAAGTCAAAAGGGAAATTTGCCACCAAGGTAGAGGTCGCTCTCCCTTGGGAACAGCATACTCAACACCCCCACTATACCTGTCATGGTCCAACACTGTCAAATTAGCTGTAGGTATATGCTCCAATCCCTAACTACTAGGTAAAATACTTTCTCAACATGGCTATTAGTCAATCTTACCATGCTTCATACATCAAATACAATAATATCCAATCAAATCAATATATTTATTTTCATTTTTTTTACATCACACCCTCATTTCCCCACCTCAAGCACCATTCACAAATTTTCAGTAGGATGAGAGAAGATCCCAAGGCATTCATGCTAGACTAAAGTACATTTATATGATGTTGATAAGCTTTTAATTTCATTATAGTTGACGTGTCTATTTGATTCCTAACTTTGATCTGTCATGATTGCACAATATTTTTGGTTTGCTTGCTTTTAGCCTATTCTATAATAGTAGACAAGCAGTTACAGACTGCTACGTTAAAGCTCTTCATTTCATTTGCACAGTCCTCTATATTTTGTACTCTGACTCACATTAATTCTCCTGTCTCATGCTCTCTTTATTGCTCTCTTTAAGCTTCTTGTCACAGATGGTAAGCACAACCTCAGCAAATCAGGGAGAAGGCTGTTCAGTAGGGAGGGGGAAGGAAAAGAGACAGCACTAGATAAACTTTGAAAGCAGGCCCCAACTCTTCTGCATAAGATTTGGTGTGTCAATAGGAGCTGTCTCCTTAGGCTATATATATGTCAAGCTGAAACATTTTCTTTTTTTTATGTGCCTTGGCTTTCAAGCCACAATACTTTTGTGATCTTTCTTGCTTCATTCTGCTCCCATGGTGAGTGTCTGGAGCATTATTCTCTCAGTCATTAGCTCCAAGGTCATGAGTGATAGGTCCTTCTTCAGAACTCCTTTATCCCTTTGTGTTTAGTTAAAACTTTGCCTTATTGACTTGGTTTCTTGAAAGCGATATCCTAATTTGCTGCTGGAACTTTTGTAGAGTTTTATGAGTTTCCAACTATGAAGATCTAAAAACAACAATATGCATCCCAGTGAGCCTTTCCTACACTATATCTTTTTCTAACAATATCTGGTGCCTGATAATTCTTTTTGCCCAAGATGAAATGGCCATAGAAGGACATCTATGCAACAACCACAGGAAAGCTGCTCACAGCAGGCAAAAAAAAAAAAAAAAAAAAAGGAATTGGGCAGATCCTAACCACTGCTACAACATTACCATGATTGCTACTTATGCATCATATATCACACATATAGCTTCCTTTGGGATGGAGAACCCTACTTTAACTCTGGATCAAATAAAAAGCCTAGGTGTCTCCACTATAGGTGAGAAATAAGAGGAAAGTTGCATCATCAGAATGTATTATTCATGACTCAACTTTCAGCCAATACCAGAGGGACAATTGGATACGATGATCAGGAATGAAATAAACCACAGAATTCATGTGATGTTACCATGACTTCTGTCTTGAGGCACAGGGACCACTTAATGCATAGACTGTTACTAACAAAACAGAATATGGATCTCTGTAAAGGAACCAGGAGTTCTCATATCATCTTATGGAATCAAGTATTTCTCATAGACAGAGGTTACTTTAGTGAATCCAAGAGTGCTGAAAGTTTTGTTTGCTTCTTTGTTTTAAACAAAATACGTCAACCACTTGTTCTACTTCCAGAAGACAGTGATAAAAAGTTTTAAAGGTCTTATTATGTGAACACAACAAACTTGATATACAAATGAAGTGTAAATGGCTTTATTATTTTCTCACTATAGAAAAATGCTATTGCCATACATATATGACTATGGGTTTATCTATCTAGCCTCATGTAAAAAGCAGAGTTGTCATTCATGAAGTTTCAGATGCCTACTTTCAAGGCTGTATTATTTTCAAGCAGATGTGCTCATAGAACAAATTTATGGAATCTAGAAAGGGCTGCCTGAAGACAAGAAAAATTAGGGAGGCAAATCCATGTGAAATCTATGTCACACTGATCCTAGCTCTTTCTAATTTATCCTTTATCAGTCAGAACTATCTTGCTATTATCTCTGTGGATTACATACAGCGGTGAAATGCACTTACCTTCACTACCAGTTTGGGACTGTGAGCACACATGCCTCTTCTGCACATGTGCAGAGCCTTCTGTGCATGTGCAGAGGGTCAAAAATGGGACATAATGATATCCCGGTGGATGGGTGGAACCTCCTGCTGCAAGCACTAGTGGTTCGTGAGAGCCGGATAGATCCATCCAGATTTCACCGCTGATTACATATGGAATTTTACTCTCAGGTATGAATCTTCTTGTAACTATTTGTATCAGAAAAAAGCCTCCCCGTCCTTAAAATAATTAATAAGAGACTCACATCAACATTATTTTCCTTTAAAAATATTCTTAACTGAACTGGTGAGCACATTTTGAATTTTGGGAGTGTATTGTTTGTGCTTTCATAAAATGAGAGAATGGAATTATTTGATAATATAAATTTAAAAAATTAATTGAAAGCAAGTATGGTCTGAAATACAAATCTCTTACCTGGCCTACTTCATAAAAGTACATTTAATAGAAACTTAGGAGGAAAAAAATATACACTGTACACTTTTGTCTCTCTCCATTACAAAAAGCACAGATGAAATGTATTTCAGTGGTATATAAGAAATATCTGGAGAAACAGAGTGAAGAAATGCTACCTAGGGAATGGTCACATAAGAGAAGACATAGCCCACAGCTGCATAATGAGTGGCATAAGAAGTCCAGAAGGGAAACTTCCTAAATTCTCAAGATATGTACTTTCAGACTTTCAAAATTCTGTTAATGTAATTTTACAACGTATTTCCTGTCTGGTCTGCCTGGCACAGCTGACATCTAAATGTTATGCAAACATAAAAAAAGAAAAAAAAACGTCCTCCAAAAATGAACGAGCCAGCTTACAGATATACAATTTGAAAAGGTAAGGGCCTACAAATTTATATAGAATATAATACATCTCCCTTTGAAACTCCTGAGAGAATCTAATAATTTCCTACTCTCATTTCCCATTTTTCCAGGCAGCCATCTGTCATTTATATTTTTTATAAATGCTGAAGGAGGGGTGAGAGGATGTGAAAGAATTCTTCATTTTCTCTAATCTTGGAGGCTGAAAATTGCAGCATGCAAGCTTCCTAATTATTATTTTTAATTAAAGGATTTTTTTAATTAAGTAAGCAGAAAGCCTGGAGGTTTTATGACTGGTATACCCTGGAGAATATTCATCCTAAAACTGTCTGTCTCCCCTACTCACTCCAGTTCCTAAGAACTTACTTCCTATTTCTTGACTGTGGTAGTTTGAAAGCAATTAACTCTTATTTCTTATGATTTAAAAATGCATGAAAATCCATATTTTTGCATGACAGTTTCATAAGTGTGCATTTTCTTGCATCTGAGCCAAGAACTTTATTGCAAGAATTATAATTCACATGGTCCGAAAGACAACTGCATTTTATTTGTGTTTGTGCCTGGAAAGAATAGATAATGTTAGTTTGCTTAGGAATTCAAATGTATTAGTCATGGGAACAGGATTAGAAGTAATGCACTATTAATGGAGATCTCTTCATGATCTGATGAGGGTTCTAAGCTGTTAGCAAGTTTCTAAACTATTATATTTAACCTCAAGATCACAATTTGCCAGTTTATTAAACTCAAATATATATCATCAGTAGATCCTATAGTGTGTATGTATGGATATGGGAATTCTCTATTAAATAATTGTAGTGGTTCATAGGAATTTTATGCCTGGATCACAAGTCTTTTGTACGTAGGAGCTCTAAGGCAAATTTGCAAGGCACATGAAACTTGACAGCTGATCTGCCTGGCTTTAAATGTCGTCTTTCTGCTTGGCACAAAATAGATATCTTATGGAAATCAGAGGGAGAAAAGAAGAAAAGCCATTAGTAATTGCTGATTAGCAAAAGAAAGCTCTAGGCATAGAGATTTAATTATGGTAATCTCACCATCAATCTTAAAATAGACAAGAGTATAATCCTTCTAAGAAACAAGGCTATTGATGTTAGGCAGAATCCCTGTTTTTTTTTTTTATTTATATGTTAAAGCATTGAACACTGGTTTAAAGAATACCTTTAAGAGCAATAAGAGATAAGGCTAGCATTGTTTATTTATTTATTAGATTTATAGCCTGCCTTTCTTCCAGAAGTTCAAAGTAGCATACATTGCATACCTTTTTCCCTTGTAACAACTAGTGTCTCAGATAGGTTGGACTAAAGAGAGTGATTAGCCCAAATCATCAGAAAGCTTCCATGACTGGGGTAGACTTCAAC
Organism: Pantherophis guttatus; assembly: GCF_059756535.1. Taxonomy (NCBI): domain Eukaryota; kingdom Metazoa; phylum Chordata; class Lepidosauria; order Squamata; family Colubridae; genus Pantherophis; species Pantherophis guttatus. The sequence goes on from NC_142068.1 coordinate 49,882,796, forward strand.
CTGGACTTTATAAGTCTTAATCAGCCTCCTTAACCACTATATTCTTTGGGTTCTTTCTTCTTGGGACTTGGGACTTCAATTCCCAGAAGTCAACAGCCAACCATTGTGCCAATAGACATTAAGAAACTATAACTCGTTAAGAAAACCACATTTCCCCAGAAAACCACCATTCTCCAGAATGGTGTAGGAAATGTTCTTGGGGTATTATCTTATATAACTTTTTCTCTAATTGTTTTAAAATACTCATTGCTGGTGTGGAAAAGTGGTTGCAAGTCCTTTATCAAGTACACCTAAGCTTGTTCCATGGTCAGTTCTTTTTGTGAGATAAGTTCTAGAAGTCATAAATGGATGGATAGGCCTTCATTTCTAACAGTTAAATATCCAACACAATCAATACAAGGCCATTAACCTCAGTGGGGAAAAAAACCTTCAAGAATATACAGTTCTTGTTTAGGTTTCATCACTGAATTAAAAAAAAAGTTCTATTTTCTGACAATATTATTACAATGTTCACTCACCCAATAAATGATTGAATCATCTAGCCAGGAAATGGCATTTTAAAAAAGGGCATTTTTCAACTCTAGTATTTTGATCTTTTAATCACAAAAGAGATCTGGCTCATACACTGTGGTTAGAGATAAGATGACATGTGCCATGTCCTGGAATGTAGTTGGTAGCAGCTGATATAGCTCATGGCAGGAAGTAGGGCCAGATGAGAAGACACAGGGATCTTTTGGGAAAGGGAGTTTGAGACACTCATCTTTCCACCTATAATCTTAGCCATATGCTACAATGGTAAATCCGTAGGGAATCAGGAAGAGGGCTTTGAGGGAAATATACAATCACTACTATAGCCAAAACATAATGTACAATTCTAATATTCCCATGGAGTCTGTGTCCTGATCTGGTCTACCATGAATGGCTGCTATAAAAACCTCTTCTTTGTATCCATTATAGAGATGGCCCATACTGACAAATCTACTTGAAAACAGGAAAATATAAACAGGAATCTGATTATTTCTTTCCAACTGCTAGAAAGGTCAAACTTTGAAAAAGTCTACATGCACTTTTTAATTTATAGATACTCTCTCAATTCACTCATGTACTGTCAATTAACCAGATCAGGAAAAAGACAGCACAAGAAGGCTAGAGCTAAACTTTATTGAGGCTATATTAACAAAATTGGGTAAGTTTAATTGAGTTTTCCCTCCCATTTCTAGTAAATAAGGAGTCTGAATCTCTGCTTAACACTTCCTCATTTCACAGAGCTCAGTGAAAATTTTTATCCTTTTTGATATTGTAACTGCTTCTGAGTATTTCCCTCAGAGCCATTTTGATAGATCTCTACGTATGCACATGCTCTTTTCCTTTTTGGAGAAGAATACTTTGGTCAAAGAACAAACAGGCTCTAGAGCAAAATATTCAATATATGAATGAAAAATAACATCAAAGCAGGATAGTATATTTTAAATATAATTTTAAGTGTGTCTTTGATTCCATTTCCAGATAACTGTTACAAGGAAAAAATTAGGCTTCTATCTATCTTCCCTGCAGAAGAAATACTATACATAGTATTTCCTTGAAGAAATACTTTACATAGTGTTTGACTTACTACCACAATTGAGACCAGAATTTCCTAAGTCAGTAAGGATGTAAATTGAGTCATTACATGAACAAACCCAATTATTTTACTGTTTCTTTCATGGTTGTTAAGCAGGTCCAGCTTCTTCAGTTGATGTCTTTTGTTGGAAACCCGCAGGGAATGATGAGAATCATAATCATGTGACTGGAGGATGCTGCAACTTGTTGTAAATGTGAGCTGGTTGCCAAGCATCTGAATTGTGATCATGTGACTATGAGGCTGATGCAACAGTCATAAAATGTGAGAATAGGTCATAAATCGCTTTTTCTGAGGTGATCACAACTTTGAATCATTGTTAAATGAATGATCCTAAGTCAAAGACTACCTATACTTTATTGTTGTAGGTATAGGAACAGAATTTTGAAACTTTGCCAGAGTTTCTCTTGGTTCTCTTTTATAGCATAGAGCATTAGCTCCCAACCTTTTGGGTACCAGAAACTGGTTTCATGGAGAAAGGGTTTTCCACAGACTGGAGGGACGTGGTTTTGCATACTGTCTGTATCCCTCAGATGGAGTTTCACTTGTTGTGTCCCAGTTGCTGGCACGCCACAGAGAATCATGGGTGGATTTTTTGAATTTTTTTTTTCTCACAATCTCTCCTTTCCAAGACTTATATCACAAATTCATTTTATCGCAGTTCATAAAACATTAAGCCAGAGATGGTATTCAGCAGGTTCTGACCAATTCTGGAGAACCGGTAGTGGACATTTTGAGTAGTTTGGAGAACTGGTAAATACCACCTCTGACTGGTCCCACCCCCATCTATTCTCTGCCTCCCGAGTCCCAGCTGATTGGGAGGAAATGGGGATTTTACAGTATTATTCACCTGGAGTGGGGTGGGAATGGAGATTTTATAGTATCTGTCACGAGTGTTTCCAGGATTGCTGTGGCTACTTGCCTACTCACAAACAGTATGGTTTTAATCAAGCCATCTCCTATTTGTAATTACCTGCAAGCCTTCCCCGCCCTAGTTAATTGCAGGTTAACTCCCCATATAAGCAAGGACCTTTTGCTTGCTACTCGGGCCTAGACTCCTGGTTTAGGCCTAAATGCACAGCTCCTGCAGGAAGCTTAGTGCAACGCCGCAGCTGGGAGAAGAATGCAGATAAGGACTCCAGACGCCGTTGCAGAGAAACTCCCACGGATGCTTGCCTTTTGCTATTTTGTAGCACGCAAGCTATCATCGGGACTGCTGTTCCTGGACCTTTTTCCTCCCACAAGCTTCAAGCAATGTTTGCTGTTTGAACTGTTTTTATTTCAGGTGACTTTCAGCTGTGATGTTTGTGCTGCCCCCATTTTGATTGCCTTGATGATGTATCGACGCCAAAGCTGCTTACCTTCATGCTAGCTTAATGTTGAGAAGCAGAAAGGAGTTTGCTTTCTTGGTGGATGAACTTAGAAATCGACAGATTCAGTTTAGATGGGATGTTCCAGCTGGACTGGTGATGAATTATAAGGGAGAAAAGTATCGTCTTAACACAATTTGGAAGGCAAGAGATTTTTATACTAACGTATTAAAGGCTGGATGTCCACCATCTCAGGAAATGAGGAGAAGAAAAGAAGAGCTGGCGATACAGGGACAGAAGGAAAGTAAACAGCCACAAGCTTATTGAAGAAGATTTATTGCAATTTTTTGGTACTGATCAACCTTTGGAAGTAGTAGAAAAAAGAGAAGAACCAAAAGATCAAAGGCAGACTCGCGCTGCAGCAAAGCGAAAAGAACAAGATTTAAAGTTACAGCAATCCCAAATGAAAGTTCAAGAAGCACAAAAACAGAAGCAATGGGAGGAGCAAGGCCGAAGAGACAGGTGAAGGAGGATCTTCAGCTGGCGCTCGTAAAGCTTCAAGGTACCAAGAATGGTAACTAAATTTTTGACCTGGAATGTCAATGGTTTGAATTCACCACAAAAGAGAAAGAAAATGTTTCATTATTTGAAACAGTTTAAAAACAATTTAATTTGTCTACAAGACATACATATTAGAGTGACAGATCAAAAATACTTGATAAATTCAAGATTGGGGACACGTTTTGTTGCATCTGCACCAGAGAAGAAAAATGGTATAGTTATATATCTAAGGACAGATTTAACAGCTAAATTAATTGAGGCAGATGCTCAAGGAAGATATATTGCAATTGAATTCCTAATAGAAGGGAAGAAAACACTTTTAATTGGAGTTTATGCTCCTAACCAACAGCAAAATTTTATAAGTTTTTGCATACAAAAATAATACAATGGGATTATAAATTGTGTATATTAATGGGTGATTGGAATGGGGTATTGGATACCCAAAAGGACAAAAAAGGATTACTTCAAAATACCCAAATCGTGTAAGATTGCCTAAATCTTTCTTTGATATAATGGATGACATGGAGTTGAGAGATATCTGGCAAGAACAAAATGTTAAAGAAAAGGATTTTACTTTTTTTTCTGATAGACATCAATCCTTTTCTAGGATTGATTTTATATTAATTACTAATGATTTCTTTTCTAGGGTAAAGAAGACAAAGATATGTTCAAGAGTTTTATCTGATCATAGTCTGGTGTGGATGGAATTAAATCAGAAAAAGGGAGCTAGAAGGTCTTGGAGGCTAAATGAAAATTTGTTTAGATATGAGGAAAATGTGAAAGAATGTAAAACACAGATGAAAGAATTTTTTGTTATGAATATGCACAAGGGTACGCCTATGAAAATGGTTTGGGATGCAAGTAAAGCATATATGAGAAGAACCTTAATATATTTGAAGAATAAATATAGACGTAGACAAGAAAAGAAATGGAGGGACTTAGAAGAGGAAATAAAAAAGAAAGAGCAGGCACTTATATTAAATCCAACAGATATGAAAATAAAGGAAACAATAAATTTGTTGCGAGGGTAGTTTAATATGTTGATGGCAGATCAAGTGACAACCAACTTACAATATGCTAAACATAACACATTTTGTAATGCAAATAAACCAGGTAGATGGTTAGCCAACTTGTTAAGAAAAAAACAAAAGCTACGTACTATAGAAAAAATAGAATACAAAGGTAAAGAGGTATATCAACAAAATATGATTAAAAAAGCCTTTTTAGAATTTTATACAAAGTTATATGCTAGTGATACAATTCAACGCAAAGATATAGACAGATATTTACAGGAGGAGAATATCCCTGTAATTACATCAGAGCAAAGGGAAAGACTGAACCAACCAATAACTTCGGAAGAAATTATCTTAGCAATTAAACAGTTAAAAGGGGGTAAAGCTCCAGGCACAGATGGACTGACAGCTGTTTACTATAAAAATTTGCAGTTAGAAATGGTAGAACCGCTTAAGGAACTATTTTGCAAGATTCAAGCTGGAGGAGATGTACCCCTTTCATGGAGAACAGCTTTTATTTCATTGATTCCAAAGGAGGATCAAGACCATAATCAATCTAAGAATTATAGGCCAATATCACTTTTAAATACTGATTACAAGATTTTTGCTAAAATATTAGCAAATAGGTTAATGGTAATCATGCAACAAATAATTCATAATGACCAATCTGGATTTCTAAGTGGGAGACAAATGAAAGGTAATGTAAAACAAATTATAAACTTATTGGAATACTTGGAAAGGAACAACCAAGTCCCTGCAGCGCTTATCTTTTTGGATGCGGAGAAGGCATTTGATCGATTGAATTGGCAATTTTTATTGAAAATAATAGAAAAGATCAGTTTGGAGAATACTTTACACAATCTATTAGAGCAATATATCAGAGAAAAACAGCACAAATAATAATTAATGTGGTTTAACAGAAACTTTTAAAATTGAAAAAGGAACAAGACAGGGATGCCCTTTATCACCGTTGTTTATTTTAACTTTGGAACCTTTATTGAATAAAATACGAGGGTCAAATAAAATAAAGTGAATTAAAATTAGACATCATGATTATAGATTAAGAGCATTTGCAGATGACTTGGTTGTTACTTTAACTCAACCAGTACAATCAGCTACAGGTTTAATGGATAAAAGTCTGGACAAAAGTCTGGATTTAAAATAAATTAACAAAAAACAAAGATAATAACTAAAAACATGATGGCAAAGCAAAAAGAAGAACTAGAAAGACTAACAGGATTTGAAATAGTAAAAAAGGTTCAATATTTAGGGGTATATATCACAGCCTCAAATGTAAAATTATATAAAAATAATTATGAAATGTTATGGCAAAAATACAGAAAGAGATGGAGAATTGGGCAAAACTACAATTATCTCTGTTGGGAAGAATAGCAGCAATAAAAATGAATGTTCTACGTAAGTTTCTATTTTTGTTCCAAATGATACCAATACTCAAGAAAGATGAAAATCTGAGGGAATGGCAGAAGGGTATTAATAATTTTGTTTGGCCAGGGAAAAAACAGAGAATAAAGTTAAAAATAATGCAAGATATACGTGAAAGAGGAGGTCTTAAAATGCCTAATTTAAGATTATACTATGAAGCAGCTGTCCTAACAATAATTAGTGATTAACACAACAGAAGAAAGAATATTGAATATTGAAGGATATGATTTGTTATATGGCTGGCATGCTTATTTATTATATGATAAAAAGGTGGATAAGACCTTTAAAAGCCATATATTAAGGAATGCCTTGTTACGAGTTTGGAAAAAGTATCAATATAAGTTAAATTATAAGATACCTATATGGGCAATACCCAGACATGCGATAGAGAATGTAAGTGTCGACTCAGCCTTCCATCCTTTCTAAGGTGGGTAAATTGAAGACCCAGTTTGTGGGGGCAATAAGCTGACTTTGTATAAATATACAAAAGTATGAAGGCTATTGCTTAATGCATTGTAAGCCACCCTGAGTCTCCGGAGAAGGGCGGCATATAAATCAAATAAAAAAAAAGTATAGAACAAAAGCAAGAGGTGATTACTTATAAAGAGCTTCTTAAAATGGAACGGGGGGTTATTGCAGTTAAAATCTTTAAACGCATTAAAAGAAGAAAGAATAATTCAAACTTGGTTTCAGTATGGTTAGTTGCAAGCTAGATGGAAAGAAGATCAGAGAATTGGTATCATGCAGAATGAGGAAAATTTGGTAAAACAAATTAGAGACCAAGGTCAAATGCATATAAAAAGATTATACAAGGTATTGATAGAAATAGATTCAGAAACGGAATTAGTTAAGGATTGTAAAATGGGCACAAAATATTCAGGAACCAATAATGATGGAAACTTGGGATAAAATATGGGTTAGAAATATAAAATTTACGCAAGCACAAAATGTAAGAATTTTTTTTTATAAAATGTTCTATAGATGGCATTTAGATCCTAAAAAGTTGGCTTGTATGTATCCGAATTTACAATCTAAGTGTTGGAGATGTGATTGTGATGATGCCACTTATTATCGTATATGGTGGACTTGTAAAAAAGTTAAAGCATTTTGGATTAAAAGATGGTGGATTATCCAAAATATTCTTAAAAAGAAGATAAAGTTTACTCCACAATTGTTTTTGATGGGTATAATTACAGATTGTATGGTTATAGAGACTAAATTGATTTTAAATTTAATAACTGCAGCTAGACTTTTGGTGGC